>NW_026127236.1:0-27023 GCF_022985175.1 Labeo rohita | reverse complement strand
ACTGTATCAAATTCTGTTTTACAAAAGAAAAAGAGTTTTTCCAACATCAAATGGAGTGGTGGTGGCATCTCCTCCCTCAGTATTAACGCTGTAGATGCCAAAGACAACTTGTTCAAGGTCTCTCTGGGCAGCACAGCCATCTGAATCCTTTCCACACACAAAAAAGGACAACAATGAAATCACCAGCTACATACAGGTGCATCTCAATAAATTAGAATGTCGTGGAGAAGTTTTTTTTCAGTAATTCAACTCAAATTGTAAAACTTGTGTATTAAATAAATTCAATGCACACAGACTGCAGTAGTTTAAGTCTTTAGTTCTTTTAATTGCAATGATTTTGGCTCACATTTAAAAAACCCACTATCTCAACAAATTAGACAATGGTGACATGCCAATAAGCTAATCAACTCAAAACACCTGCAAAGGTTTCCTGAGCCTTCAAAATGGTCTCCCAATTTGGTTCACTAAGCTACACAATCGTGGGGAAGACTGCTGATCTGACAGTTGTCCAGAAGACAATCATTGACACCCTTCACAAGGAGGGTAAGCCACAAACATTCATTGCCAAAGAAGCTGGTTGTTCACAGAGAGTATGTTAACAGAAAGTTGAGTGGAAGGAAAAGGTGTGGAAGAAAAAGATGCACAACCAACCGAGAAAACTGCAGTCTTGAGAAACTTGTCGAGCAAAATCGATTCAAGAATTTGGGTGAACTTCACAAGGAATGGACTGAGGCTGGGGTCAAGGCATCAAGAGCCACCACACACAGACGTGTCAAGGAATTTGGCTACAGTTGTCGTATTCCTCTTGTTAAGCCGCTCCTGAACCACAGACAACGTCAGAGGCGTCTTACCTGGGCTAAGGAGAAGAAGAAATGGACTGTTGCCCAGTGGTCCAAAGTCCTCTTTTCAGATGAGAGCAAGTTTTGTATTTCATTTGGAAACCAAGGTCCTAGAGTCTGGAGGAAGGGTGGAGAAGCTCATAGCCCAAGTTGCTTGAAGTCCAGTGTTAAGTTTCCACAGACTGTGATGATTTGGGGTGCAATGTCATCTGCTGGTGTTGGTCCACTGTGTTTTTTGAAAACCAAAGTCACTGCACCCGTTTACCAAGAAATTTTAGAGCACTTAATGCTTCCTTCTGCTGACCAGCTTTTTAAAGATGCTGATTTCATTCTCCAGCAGGATTTGGCACCTGCCCAAAAGCACTAAAGTTGGTTAAATGACCATGGTTTGGGTGTGCTTGACTGGCCAGCAAACTCACCAGACCTGAACCCCATAGAGAATCTATGAGGTATTGTCAAGAGGAAAATGAGAAACAAGAGACCAAAAAAAATGCATTGAATTTAATACACGAGTTTCACAATTTGAGTTGAATTACTGAAATAAATGAACTTTTCCACGACATTCTAATTTATTGAGATGCACCTGTAATTCCAAAGAGCTCATTTGCATTGCAGTTTTCTCCATAAATGTTTTAAAATAGTGCTTTACTAACTTTTGGTCCAAACTGATTTCTCACAATTTGTACACTCACTGGCCACTTTATTAAAGGAGAAGTCCACTTCCAGAACAACAATTTACAAATAATTTACTCACCCCCTTGTCATCCAAGATGTTCATGTCTTTCTGTCTTCAGTCGTAAAGAAATTATGGTTTTTGAGGAAAACATTTCATGATGGACATTTCATTTTCATAATGGACTTCATTTCATATAATAGACTTCCAAAATGTAGTTTAAATGCAGCTTCAGAAGGCTCTAAACTTATCTTATCTAGCAAAACGATCTGCCTTTTTTCAAAAAATAACAATTTGTATATTTTTTTAAGCCCAAAAGCTCATGTAGCACAGGTTTTGGAATGCACGTTCTTGAATGATTCGTTCATTTTGAACAAATCTTTAATGCGAATCGGGAAGAACGAGTCTCGGGGGAGTGATTCGTTCAGTCGTGCATGCGCAACATCCTATTAGGTTCTGTACTGGAATTAGTTCACCTGTTTGGAGTCTTCGGGTTTTTCGAGTGGTTCGTTCATCTTATGGGGCGTCACGTGAGGAACAAACGACTCAAACCCAACAACTTGTCAGATGAGAGGTGAGGTGAGCTAATCATAGACTAAAGACCCAGGTAAACAATGAATGAATCTTTTCTGTTTCTTATACAGTCATGTGAAAAATTTAGGACACCCTATTGAATTCCATGGTTTTCCATATGAGGACATCATTAAAAAAAAAACTGGTCCTTGGCTGGTCTTAAAATTTTGAAAACAAAACCTCAGATGAACAACAACACATGACAAATTGCGCCATGTCATTATTTACTGAACAACAATAAAGCCAAAATAGAAAAGCCATGTGTGACAAAGTTAGGACACCCTTACTGTTAACATTGAAATTAGGAGGGTAAATCACAGTCAAGCACTGCTAATCAAATACCTTTGATTAACTGATCATCAGCAAGTCTGAGCGCCTCTATAAAACCATAAGCTTTGGCAGTTTGCTGGTCTGGAGCCTTCAGGTGTGTGTTAACACAATGCCAAAGAGGTAAGACATCAGCAATCATCTTAGAGAGGCAATTGTTGCTGCCATCAATCTGAGAAGAGTAATACAGCCATTTCCAAACAATTTGAAGTTTATTCACAAGTGGAAGACATTTAAAAAACAGACACCTCTCCTTCCAGGAGTGGACGTCCCAGAAAATTCACCCCAAGATCAGACCGTGTAAAGCTCAGAGAAATGGCAGACAACCCAAGAACTACACCTCAGACTCTACAGGCCTCAGTTCACATGTTAAATGATAAAGTTCATGACAATACCATTAGAAAAATATGGGACAAAAATGGCATATTTGGAAGGCTTGGCAGAAGAAAGCATCTTCTATATAAAAAAAAAAACAATGCAGCACAGTTTAGGTCTGCAAAGTTGCATCTGAACAAAACATAAGTCTTCTAGAATAATGTCCTTTGAACAGACGAGACTGAAGTGGAGATGTTTGGCCATAATGCACAGCGCCAAGTTTGGTGAAAACCTAAAGAGCATATCAGCACAAACACCTCATACCAAAAGACAAACATGCTGGAGGAGGGCTGATCATTTTGGGCTTGTTTTGTAGCCACAGGACCTGGGCACCTCACAGTCACTGAGTTGGCCATGAACTCCTCTGTATATCAAAGTATTCTAGAGTCAAATGCGAGGGCATCTGTCCCACATCTAAAGTTGGGCCAAAATTGGGTCATGCAACAGGACAATGATCCCAAGCACATCAGCAAATCTACAACAGAATGGCTGAAAAGAAAAGAATCAAGGTGTTGCAAAAGCCCAGTCCACGTCTAGAGCTCATCCTGACTCAAATGCTGTGGTGAGAGCTGTGCATAAGCAAATGCCCACAAACCTCAATAAACTGGAGCAACGTTGAAAAGAAGAGTGGTCCAAATTCCTCCAGAACGACGTGAGACACTGATAAAGTCACACGGAAAATGAATGTTTCAAGTTAGTGCTGCTAAAAGTGGATCTACAGGCAACTGACTCATAGGGTGTCCTAACATTGTCACACATGGCCTTTCCCTCTTGGCTTTATTATTGTTAAATAAATAATGACACAGTGTGATATGTCATGTGATGATGTTTATCTGAGGATTTATTTTCCAAATTTTAAGACCTGCCAAGGACCAGATCATTTTTTATTATGTCCTGATACACAAAACCATGAAATTCAATAGGGTGTCCTAACTTTTTCACATGACTGTAGGTCAGTAGTTCCGTGTGACCTTTCGACGTGATTCAATAGTACGTAGTGTCGTGAATGCGCATCCCAGAGCCTGTGCTACACAAGCTTTTGTGCTTAAAAAAAAAAAAAACAAAACAAAACACAAATTTTCATTTTTCAAAAAAAATGACCAATCGTTTCACTAGATAAGACCCTTCTTCCTCGGCTGGGATCGTTTAGAGCCTTTTGAAGCTGTATTTAAACTGCATTTTGGAAGTTCAAAACTGGGGGCACAAATGAAGTCCATTATATGAAGAAAAATCCTGAAATTTCTTCCTCAAAAAACATGATTTCTTTACGACTGAAGACAGAAAGACATGAACATCTTGGATGAGTAAACATGAACATCTTGGGGGTGAGTAAAATATTTGTAAATTGTTCTTCTGGAAGTGGACTTCTCCTGTAAGTACACCTGTATGATCTGATGTCATCTAATATAGCAGCTCTGCCATAAATTCTACTTTTATAAGATTATAATTTTTAAAATTGTAAGATTAAATGATCAGAAACATGATTCTGGACTAGACCAAAATTGCCATTCCTACAAGCCATATCCCACAATGTTAACTGGATATTGTGACATTATTAAAAGCCCTAAGTATTACCTACCAGATATTCTTGGAAGAGACTGCTTGGATCTTCATTTAGATAGATACAAAGTGCCCTGAGGAGGCACTCCCTCTTCTTTTCAACAGTTTCATTCTAAATAGAAAAAAAAAAGCAGCATCAACATACATACTATAAACCTATTACACTTCTAGAATTATGTGAAATGGGTGAAACTTTAACTATAAAAGTAGGCATATGTACAATGACCGTTTACGTATACAAACATTATCAATGATTATGCAATTGGTTAATTACAGAAAACACTCAAGTAGGGCTGTCACAAGAACTTATTTTTGCTGTGTGATACTTTGCACTAAAATTAATTGTGATAAATAAAATTATTGCCATTTTAAGACCTTTTTATGCCACTGATTGCATAATGACAGTATAATGACAAAATAGCATAATAATGCAAGTACACTCTTTCAAAAAACAAAGAACATTTTATTCTTAAGAATATTTAGATACTGGAATGAGAAATGTGAACAAATATATCTTATCCTATAATAGATAAAAATAAATAAATAAACACCTTTGTTAACTTGCAAAAAAAAAGAAAAAAATTAGAAGAGTTTTATAAATAACATACTATATGACTTAAAATAATAATAATAGAAAACATTTATATAATGTTAAAAACTAAATTATCAATTGCAACTAAAGTAAACAAACAGAAACAAGCTAGATGCAAGAAACGGTATTTACATTAGCAGATGTTTCAGATCTTACCTATTGTGAGTAAAGCACCTTGGCAGGAACACAAAACACACCTTTCATTAAGGACCTGAAAAATTGCAATTATTATATATATATATATTACATAACAATACTATGTATTATTTAATCAACATTACATCAAATTAAAGTCAATTTAATTTTTTTTAAATAATATAATCATTTTCCATTCTCATTTCTAACCCTCGCAAAATTTAGAATCATATGAAGTATTTCGTTATGTTAAAAAAAAGCTGTGTGAAAATTCTTTAACACTGATCTATATATAATGACTGGATTGTTCATTGCGTTTTAAACTGTCGTTAAGCAGTGAAGCCAACGGAGGTGTTCGATCCACCATCTTACTATTCCCTACCGACAGAGAGCATCATTGACTTACAGCCAAACCACTGACCTAAAAATCACAGGACTAGTTTTTATAATATGTGTATGTAAATTAATTTTACTTAAAATGTTATCTGCGATGTTTATCATCTTTTCGGGCAGGATAAGCGAAGTTTTAAAGTCGTTCAGGTGCGTGTCAGCTGCGCACTTGCCGACACAGTTAACTGATCCCACACAAAATAGATTTCTTTATGTAAGGAATTATGCAGGACATATTAAACATGAACGTATATCTAGTATTGGTATCTGAAATTGATTTGAATAAACAATAAATATTACAACACACTGCTACTCTATTGCTCTATGCTGTATTGAAATTAAAATCTTGATTACCTGATTTTGCCCAATTTCGTCAATGAAAATATTCTGAAGCAAAGTCACAGCTGAGCCGCGTCTCTATTCAAACACAGCTGTGTTCTGTTTATAAATGAACGTGCGTTTTTATACGAGTCTTTGATTCAGTTACACATTCGTAAAGAGAGTCACTTGCTTCATTCCTGAATGAATGATTCAGTGATAAAATCAGTGATTTACCGCCATCTGCTGACAGTTATAGTTTAATTTTTAAAGTTTCATTTTATCTTTTATTTTATTAAAATCATTTGTTTCTATATTCATAATGTTATATTTGACATTTTTGTATATTAACGTTTTTTATTAACATTTATCTCAACATGAATGGTATGTGGGCTGAATTAAGAAACGTTTAAATCATTACCTGCTTCAAAATTATGTTAACCAAATCATTGTTGAAACATGAATTTAGTCTGTACGCATAAAAACACTATAACAAAACAGCATAAACTGTGATTAACTGTAAGGCAAATTATATGTATACAAAGCATAAATGTTTATTCAGATTTCAGAATGAGTATTTTGTCATTTGTAAACATGGTGATCGTCCAATGTTTATCATGTTCATATGATGTTCGCTCCTGTAATGTATATGAACGTAACTTTTTAATAAGCAGATGGAATTCCGGACATTAAACAAATAAACATTTACATGCTTAGGACGTTTGCGTTGTGAGAATGTACACTGAGACGTCAGATATGAAAACGCTGACTTGTTAGGTGATGTTTTCTCATTAAAATCGTATTATTTCCTATTCATTCAATAGAATGTTTGCGAACACTAGGGAATAGCAATATGGCGGCGCAGTGGCTTCACTTCAATGACGTCATGAGCAATCCAGTTCTCTATTATAGATCAGTGGTCAAACTCAACCAAACATGAAGGTTTTTTTTTTTTTTTTTTTTTTTTGTATTTTATCTTACCTCACAAATGTTTGTTTTCCGAATAGCCTCCTTACTCGTTACTTTAGGTTCGTTTAAAAAAATGTATCTTACTCGTCTTAAAAACATAGGGGAAGGATCCTATTAATACATTTAAAAAATATTATTCGATTAATGATCCAATTTCATTCAGTCGGATCTATTTTCATTCAAATCGATGTGCTCTGAATGTGCAAACTTGGCCTTTCGCATCCCTCCACGAATCCAGTACAGTTTAGAAAAAAAACAAACGCAGAGTCTTTACACAGGACAGAAGCTCCGCCCTGTTTATCTCTCAGTATTTCATGCTGCGACACACTCGAAAAAGCGAAAGTGAAACCACATCAGAGCGCGCTCTTATGATCGGTAAGTTTACTTTTCATTTGCTGAATCATTATTTATACAATCGATAAACAAAATAAGCTAATGTTTTTATGTAAAATCTGCACTTTGGAGCACAGACCAGGAACATGACACATGGAATTCCTGTTGCTTATAGGTGTTAATGAGGCTACAGCAGCTGTACAAGTTTTAGCTCTATCGACTGACGTGTGTTTTGCCAAGCTCTAATATGATCTATATATATATATATATATATATATATATATATATATATATATATATATATGTATACATATATAACTGACGGGTTATTTAACATCCTCAGCATTTCATTTAATAATTTAACTTCCTACAGTATCGGAGAGAAAAGAGTAGCATTGGTCTGCCGCGCGCGCGTCTTTTACGCACATACTTTTTTTTTTTTTTTTAGGCCTAACCATGCATTTAAAAGTTAACGGCCAACAGATGTTTATAAAAGTTCACTTTGTTGCATGTGAAATAGAAGAAAAAAACAAAAACAAAAACAAAACAAAAAACAAAACAAAAAAAAAAAAACAAGAGGAACAGAGGTAGCAGCTCAGATAACATAATCATCAAATCATTACACATTTTCACAAATTTGACACTTTTTTTGTTGTTAATGTTTTTAAGTGTTAAAATTAGGTAGTTGAGGTCACAAAGAAAATTATGTAATTTGGGTAATGTTGAAGAAAATTTACATTTATGAATATAGTATTTTGCCAATAAAATAAATACATTTGCTATATATTTTATGTCATGTTTACAATGACAGAATGTATCACACATAGTGAAATCGATTATTAAATTGGATTTTGAAGCAAGGAATTTTGACAAGTCAATCCAAAATTCTTCAACAAGGGGGCATCTGAAAAAAAGGCAATCAGTTGGCTCAGTATTGAAATTACAAAAATTACAGTTCATGTGAGCATTACCAAATTTGGATGTGTTCTCATTAGTGGGGTATATATTATGCAAAATTTTGAAATGTAATTCTTTAACTTTATTGGGTACACAACATTTATAAGATAAGTGCTTTTTTCCAGTTAATCTTATCTATTAAAAAAAATCTTTTTTTTTTTTTTTTGTTTTTTGTTTTTTGTTTTTTTGAAACATATTTCTTATTTTTGTTGCGTCGTAAATACTTTTGCCATTACATAAAAACTTCTGCTCACTTTTTACAATATTTTCAAATGATAAATGGCATTTCATTAGGTGAACAAGACCATTTGGTATAGCTTTCACCACTTTAAGGAATTCCTTATGAACGACAGGGAAATTGTATTTACACATGAAATCACTGTAAGAATAAACATTCCCTTGTGTATCTAGCATATCACACAGATATACCTTTTTCATACCAATTTCTGAAAAAAATAGACTAAAATGCTTTAGTTGTTCCAAAGCTTCACTTTATGCTGGGAGAAATTGTGAACAAAACAGAGTTTCCATGCCAAAAGTGCCTGTTCATGGATATTAGAGAGTTTATTGGGAAGTTTATAAGGGGAGAAATTACAGGTTAAAAAAAAAGTAAGACCTCCCAGATTTCTATACATATTAATATAAAGGGATAAAGTACCAAATAGAATCTGGTGAGTTGACACAGTTCTTTACCCAATTTACTTTGAAAGTATAGTTAACATAAAAAAAATCAAGCATGTCAAAACCTCCATCAGCTTTCTTACCACAGAGAACTTGTTGTTTCAAATGTTGATGTTTGTTTTTCCAAAAAAAGTTAAACAATAAACTCTTAATTCATTTACATGTATTATCTTGAACAAATAGTGACAAAGATGGGTATATAAAATGAGACAAACCATCTGCTTTTATTAAAAGCACTCTACCAAGAAAGGATAAATATCTTTGAAGCCAATTGTTAAATATTAGTTTAGGTTTTTTAACCTTAGGAAGGGAATTTATTTCTTGCCTGAGAGACATTATCTTGGGAATGTGGATTCCGAGATGTTTCACCTTATCTTTAATGGGTATGGTATTTACAGAGGTTTCAAAACTATCAAACAAACAAAGAATTTCACATTTAGGAATATTTAATTTTAGACTAGAAGCCTCTGAAAAAGTGTTCATAATTTCAAGGGCCTTTGCAGCCTGATTTGTGTTTTTTAAAAACAGAGTTGTGTCATCTGCAAGTTGTGAAATTCTAATCTCACGGTCAAAAATGGTCAACCCTTTGATATCAGGATTATTTAGAATATTTAAAGAGAGTAATTCCACAACTAATAAGAACAGAAAGGGGGAAATTCCACAACCTTGCCTTACTCCCCTGTTAATAGGAAATCTATAAGAAGTATTACATTGAAGGAGAACTGAGCTATTAATATTCTTATATATCATTTTATCCATTTTTATAAATGTCTCTCCAAAACCAAACAACTCAAGAGAGAGAAGATCTTTGCCTGGTTTTGGTATCAAGGTAATAAGGCCTTGTTTCATAGAAGTACATAATTCCTCATTAATAATGCATTCATTGTACATTCTGAGTTATGGTATCTTGATAATTTCCCCAAAGTATGCATAAAACTCTATAGTTAGGCCATCTGAGCCTAGGGATTTACCCTTCTTCATAGATTGCATTGCTTTGTTAAGTTCGGTTAAAGAAAGGTTGTTTTCACAAACTGCTTTAAAGTCGCTAGAAATTGCTGGAGTGCAAGGTTTGATTTTTTTGTAGAAAGAATGTTGCAGAATTTTCATTATAATTTGAGGAATATAGTTTGTTAAAAAAAAAAAAGAGTATACAAATGTATTAATCTGACAGGGGTTTTTATTAATATTATCATCAATTTTTAAAGCTGCTATACAATTCCTTTTTATATTTCCAGAGCAAAAAAATAAAAAAATAAAAAATAAAAAACTGGTGTTTTTCTCTCCCATTTCCAACCATTTAGCCCTAGATCTTATAAATGCACCCTTAGCTAAATCCACATAAAGATAATCTATTTCGTTTCTCAGGTTAGATAAATAGGTTTCTTCCTCTGTATTAAGAGTTTCTTTAGATAATAACATAACAAGCTCTTTGAGAATATCTTGACATCTTTTGGAATTTGCCCCTTTAAATTCTTTACCTCGACGCATTGCCAACTGTCTAACTTCTAATCTAAAAAATTCCCATCTTTGGACATGACTCATAGTTCATCTTCCAAAACAGTAGCAGTTTTTTTCTTTTTTTTTTTTTTCTTTTAACAGTTTCTACAAAATTTGCATCCGAAAGTAACTTACTATTAAATTTCCAATAACCTCGAATTCTTTTACAACTGTCCGTATTTCCAATTGAAGAGACTGAGTGAATCTATGATCTGATAAAGGTGAATAACTGATTGAAGTGTCTGAGACAAACTGAACTGTATTAATAGATAAGAGCTAAAAATCAATTCATGACTTACGTGTAAGAACATTATTTGTCCATGTATATATTTTTTTATTGTGTGGATGTAAAAAAACGCCATACATCAATAACCTGTAAATTATCACAAAGCAACTCAAAGACTTTAGATGTACTGTACTTTGGAGGAAATCTATCTATAGACTCATTGGGGGCTTCATTAAAGTCACCTCCGATCAGTAAATAAGCCTCTGTGTATTTTCTTTTTAAGTCTAGTAATAGCAGGCTAAGTTTCTTAAACATACCTAAATTTAAAGAGTTATTATTATGTCCATAAACATTGCAAATTATAAATTTTGTATTGTCTATATTTAAAATGATCATAATCTACCTTCCTTCACCAGAATACAGAGTTTTTACAACATCTCCCTTCAATTTATTTAAGAAGACACCTACCCCTGCAGAATGGTTTGTTTCATGACAAAAAAATGCAGAATCTCCCCACTGCGATTTCCAAAATTTTAAGTTATTATCACAAGTGTGTTCCTTGAAATAAAATAATTTGTGCTTTCCTGTTTAATGAAAAGAAAATGTGCCTTCCTTTTATCAATATCCCTTAAATCTCTGACATTAAGAGAAATAAAGTCTTATTTCTCAAAATTAAAAGTTGTCATCCAAGAAAAAAAAAATAAAAAAATAGAACAACGAACTAGACCTCCCAAATTAGATTAAGCTACTCGTTACAGTTAAACAAATAGACCCATCGGGATCTCATACATGCAACAAGAAGTTCAAATTGTGAGTTGTTAAGGACAATGAATCGCGCAAGACTATCAGTCAGTCGTCCAAACAGTATCAGACATGAAATGTCCGTTTGTGTCCTTTATTCACGGAATGTTCACTAAACATCAATATTATTTTTTTTTACCTTCGATGTAACCCCACTCTGAACCCCACATGGATTTACACAAACTGAGAAATTCAAAAAGTGTTATGTTGTACCCCACGCTCCCCTACACACATTGGGAAGCAGGGGGTGAGACTTGATGACACGTGAGTGATGGGTTTTATCCCGATAAGTGGCCAAATTTGAACTAGCAGCAAATAACCATAGTTCCGTACGAATTTTTTTTTAAATTTTATTCACGGAATGTTCACTAAACATCAATATTTTTTTTTTTTACCTTCGATGTAAGCAAAGGCACCGACGAAAGATGCTCTCTTGCCTTCTTCTCTAGCTTTCTTAACCAAAGGCCAAGCCTTGGCTCGCGCCACTCTTTTGTTGGGTTACAGGTCTTCTTTTAAGCGGAGATGGGCATCCTCCAGGAATTTCAAGCCTCTTGCATCCCTCCATACGAAATCACGAAAGTGACACATGCTGAATTGAATGATTATGCCTCTCGCTGAGTTGCCGTCCTTCCTCTTTCCAATTCTGTGCACCGAGTCCACCACCTCCGGTAATTTCTCAGCAATTTTGGGGGAGATCTTGCCAAGGACTTTAATCACCAGATCCCGAGTGTTTTCCTGTGGATCTTCCTCCTTCATCCCTTGCAGTCTTAGCCCCCATTTTTGTCGATAGCTGTTCGCCTCCAGCAGCTGAAGTTTGAGTTGTTTGTTTTCTTCTCTCAAGTCTAAAGTTTTCTTTTCCAGCGCAGAGATTCTTTCGTTATGGCTGGTGGTATCTTTAAGGAGTTTCTCCACCGGTTCATTCAGAAAGGTAATGGCATGATCAGTGTTTCTCACCGTAGTCTCCATAGATGTAACCTTTTTCAAAAATGATTTCACATTTTGCGGAAAGAGACTGAATGGCAGCCATAACCTCACTGAGGTCACAATCAGGGGATGTAATCTTTCCTTTTTTTTTGGCGCTGGGCTTTTAGCTGGGCTGCACGGTAGTGGAATTGCCAACGATTTCTCTGCATCGACTGTGTCAGCTGAATCATTGGTTAAATCTGTCAGCATTGCATCATCAGGATACCGAGCGAATATTTGGGATGGCGTGATATTTTCATTTTTCTCCATGCTCGGCTCGGAGTGATGTTTCCCTTTGCGTTTGCCCATATGGCTGAGTTTTCAAACAAAGTTAAAATTAGTCCCTAAAAAGTCATTGACAAAAAATGAGAAGAGAAGAGTAGTTTTCTACACTTATTGCATGTAAATCACGATGATGTCTGAGGATTAAGAGCACAGCACGTCTGCTCAGAACAGTGCCATCTTGGCCTAAACTTTAAAGGATTTATGATGATGCTGACCATCCAGACACGTCATCACAGGCTTGTGAAAAGGGTCCATTTAACCGTCGTTCTCGCTCATCCACCATGTTTGTAGTTTTTTAACACTCACATGTTTGTAGTTCTTTAGTTCTTATTGGATTCCTTCTCCAAAGCTAATGGGTTGGGGTCAGTTTTACCATTCGAGAAATAGTAGTGCACCTGGAGACTATTGGCATACTTTCAACATACTATGCTTTTGGACACACTTATGCCGCGCTCAGGTCGTGCTGGGACTTCAAGGATTCAAGGATATTTTAACTCGTGCAGCATTTTATATTATATGGTAGTTACATAATAATATAATATTTTGTATATGTAATTTATATATTTTTATTGTACAATTTTATTACAAAAAATTTTTTTTTATTTATTTCAATTAATTTAGCACCAATACAGATGCGGCAGATCTATTGTCTTTGGTTGTGTCCATTGCATCCGACACATTTTTTCACTGACATGCCCCCAACTCGGAAACTCTGGGCTTAAAGAAAATTTCGAGTTTCCTACTCATAATAACGACTTTGTGGTGGCGTTCATGTGCATTCAACTCATAAATACGATCTATCCGACATGACTTGAACGCACAATTATTCTAATCTCACAAACTACTTAGTATGGATGGTAGGGGTGTGCGGGGCACAAACTAATGCAGGGTTAATTGTAACACATGTGGTTTGAATATTTCCACGCATGCTAGCATAACCAAATTTACGGTATTTACTAGTTGCCATATCAACACCATGTACAGAAAAAAGTGTGCCAAAATTCAAAAGCCTTTTGAAGATATCACTGAATATTTATTTTACCATAGTAAAAGTAAATTTCTGGCTGAAATGAATTTTTTTATCTCAGTTTTTAGTATTAATTTAAAATGAGACAAATCTGCTATTATTTTGATCTCCAATCTGTTATTTATCAGTTTAGATGGTTCATTAATGGTTCTTTGGATCTAGCAGAAGACACTAACTGGTCCAGTCGTGCTGATGGGGAACGTTGTAACACTGCGTTACAATCTCCCCCGCTATTATTAAACTATGCTATTCTATGACATTAGCAATGTAATTTACACCATTTACTTTTATGGATTTTAATGAGAAACCACAAGAAACAGGTAAATAAAGACTGACAATCAATGTTTAATGTTGAGAAATTATTATTTCAAGAAATGTAAAGGTTTTTGGCTCGTTTATGTGTCTGGTGTTCTATGAGAGCTGTGTTTGAAGGAAGTAGAGTGTTTTTTCTGAATGTCTGAATGTGTTTCATCTATTTGCACACTTTGTTTTGAACTATACTGTATAGCTTTGTTTTGCGATCGGGGCCGTCCCACATATACACTGTAACTATGAAACAAAGTGACATATTTGTACTAGGCAAGTGTGAAATTAATGTGTATAAAAAAGAGAAAATTCAAAAAGTTGGGAAGCAGGGGGTGAGACTTGATGACACGTGAGTGATGGGTTTTATCCCGATAAGTGGCCAAATTTGAACTAGCAGCAAATAACCATAGTTCTGTACGAATTTTTTTTTTAATACAAACTTTACATTTTGTAAAATGTGTCTTGACAGGAAAGCATTAGCTGGTCATGAGTGCTGGAGAGAATGATGACGGCTCTGCCAATATGAGTGGTTCAAAAGAAGACTTTTATTCTGAACGGTGAGGACAAAAACAAAATCACATGAACTTCAAGATCATTTAGCCTTTGTTATGGCATTTATTTTAAAGATAACTAAAATTACCACTAAAACTAAAACATCCACTAAAATTACCAAAACACCAGCTGTATTAAACACTGAGATTTCAACAATTATGAGGAAAATTAACATTAATGAGAAGAAAAGATCGTGCAGCATTTGACACACAAACTTGCTCTGAGATTTTTTAATGTGTGCAGTATAGCTACAGGTATAGCACTTCATTTTGCACTTCAATGCAGACAGGGGGTTCCATTACATGCATGTGAGCCTTTGCATATATATATATATATATATATATATATATATATATATATATATATATTCCCCCTTTTCCCCCTTAGAACCGAACAGGAGAGGTTAGACTCATCAAAATCATCAGATGTGTCTCTGAGGAGTGAGAGATCAATTCCTGTTCCACTGAACTTCAGTGAAGAAACACAAAGAAATGCAGAAAGGTTTGAAATAAGTACACATTTACAGTTAACATAAATAATATAAACTGTCTTTCATGTAAAAAGATCAACGTACTCATTTATGTGTGACAAATGTTCTGTCTCTGTTTTACTCATAGAACTAAACAGGAGAGATCAGACTCACCAACATCACATCTGTCCCTGACGAGTGACAGATCAATTCCTGTTCCACTGAACTTCAGTAGTGAATCACAGAAAAATAGAAAAAGGTTCTTATTAACTGTTTACAAAGAAGTTTGCATACAAACAAGAAAACATGCTAAAATAGTTTGAATGGATTAGGTCATTTAAAATAGTCACATTATTGAAGTTAAAGGTAATAGATTAATATTGAATATTCCTGCAGGAAACTGTCTGTTGAAGACAGACTAGATCATGGAAAGTCCACACCTGTTAAAAGAGTCTGTCAGCAGCACCACAGAGATCTGGAGGTGTTCTGTAAGACTGATAACAAGTACATCTGTAACATCTGTGTGGAGCAAGAATGCCAAGGACACAGTAAAGTCTACACTGCAGTTAGTGTTCCATTGAAATATCCATTTTGTTATTCCACAGACAATTTAATATATTTTAAAACTAAGATCTTCATACATCTCAACTGGAGGTATTTATATTATATAATTTATTATTGATAAACATTGTTCAGTTGAATGCTCTTTTATTTTACCACAGAAACCTGATGTGCCAGACTGTCAATCCCTGCTTCTTTATATTATGGAGAACATGGGGACAGAAGACTTCAAAATATTTAAAAGAAAACAATCTGAGGAATACCCAGAATGCTTAGGGAGTAAGCCAGATGAGCTCAGTGTCTCTGATGCTGCTAAGAAAATAGTGGAGAGCTTTGGAGGAGAAACAGCACTGAGAATCATGTTACATTTCAAGAAAAATGGTAAGACTATCATTACATTTAAGTTTACATTAAGGTAAATATATATATATATTTTTTTTTTTAATTGAATTTAAACATGTCTTACTTTTTCCTAGCTAATCCGCTTCAAAAAATCATAGAAGCCAATAAAACAAAACTTAAGAATAAATGTCAACATATAAATGAAGGAAATTCATCTCAAGGTAAACAGTGTTTATTGATGGAGATCTACACAGATATTTGCATGACAGAGGGTGGAAGTGGAGAGATAAATAATGAACATGAGGTGTTGAGGAATGAAATGATTTCACAAAGCAGAACCGCTCCAGAAAGTCAACTCACATGTAATGACATCTTTAAAACGGTGCAAGGACAAAGCAAACAAATCAGAACAGTCCTGACAATGGGCATAGTTGGCATTGGAAAGCACGTGTCAGTGCAGAAGTTCATTCTAGATTGGGTGGATGGAAAAACAAACCAAGATATTCAAGTCATCCTCCATCTACCATTTCGCGACCTCAACCAGAAAAACGGGAGCTGCAGTCTTCTACAGCTGATTCAGCAATATGCTCCTGAACTGAAAGAAGCACGTCTTCAAGAAATTAAAATGCTTTTTATTTTAGATGGGTTAGAGGTCTGTCAGTATCCTCTTGATTTCCATAAGAATGACTACTGCGTCGATATAAATGAGGAAGTTCCTATGGATGTGCTGCTCACAAACCTCATCAAGGGAAATCTGCTCCCCTCAGCTCTCCTCTGGATAACCACACGGCCATCAACAGCCAGTCGGATCCCTCCTGAGTGTGTCCATCGGGTCACAGAGATTCGAGGGTTTAATGACAATCAAAAGGAAACATACTTCAGGAAGAAAATCGGTGATCAGAAGCTGGCAAATGAAATCATCACACACATCAAATCATGTCGGAGTCTCTACATCATGTGCCACATGCCCATCTTCTGCTGGATTTCTGCCACTGTGCTAGAAAATATGATGAGAAATGGAAGCTCTGATGAAAAACCTAAAACTCTGACTGATATGTTCACTCACTACCTGCTCATTCAGATCAGTTGGAAGCACAAGAAGTTCAATGGAGCTGATGCTGACAACCCAAAGAAACTCTCTGAATATGACAAAACATTGATTCTGAGACTGGGAGAACTGGCTTTTCACCAACTAGAGAAAGGTAATTGGATTTTCCATGAAGAGGATCTGATAGATGGTAAAATTGATGTGAGTAAAGTTTCAGAGTACTCAGTGTGCACAGAGATGTTCAGAGAAGAGCTGGGTTTGTACAGGGAGAAGGTCTACACCTTTGTTCATCTGAGCTACCAGGAGTATCTAGCAGCGATATATGCCCACTTTGCATGTGTTAATGATGGAAAAAATGTTCTTGACAAAAATAAATCAAAAAATCTTTCTGATATACATCAGAGTGCATTGGACAAAGCATTGAAGAGTGAAAATGGCCATCTTGACCTCTTCCTTCGCTTCCTTTTGGGTCTTTCTGTTGACCCTAACTGCACTCTCCTGCAAGACCTTCTCACCATAGACCGTTTATGTAAACCCTGTGTAGACAAAAACACGACAGTGCATTTCATCCAAGAGAGGATCAAACAAGAACAATCACCAGAACGAATCATCAATCTGTTCCACTGTTTAAATGAGCTGAATGACAACTCTCTTGTTAAAGAAATTCAGACGGCCATGAAATCAGGAACGCTCTTGGGTAGCGAGCTGGAGCCTGAGCAGTGGTCAGCATTTGCTTATGTCTTGCTGAAATCTGAGGAGGAATTAGATGAGTTTGACATGAAGAAGTTCCACACATCAACAGCAAACCAGCAAAGACTGTTGCCGGTGCTCAGAATCTGCAGAAGGGCCAGGTCAGTTTCCATGCATTGTTCATAGTGTGTACATTATTTGTTTGTAATGTGTACACTGCTATACCCCCAGATAGAAGTGAAAATGTTATTAAACGTTTTATTTAAAACCAGGGTGATTACACAATATTGCCATTAATTAAATTAATCACACATCAAATTTGGCAGAGAAATTACCTCCAAAAGATAACACAAAATCATTATTGTGTTAAATGAGAAAAGCATCAAATAGACTTACAAATTTTATTTTCCCCTTATTTTTTTATTTTTTTTATTTCTTTTTGGGGGGGGGGGTTTTTTTTTTTTACATTTTTATTTTCATATTATTTATTAAATGAAGTGTAAATGGTAAATTAGCTGTAAATGTCTTAATAAGTAAGTTACTAAGTCATTCATTTATTCATTTGATTAATTCAAACAGATGTTCAGGGATGAAGTAATTGGCTTTCTCTATATTGGGCTTTTAAATTTGGTTCACCTGATTCATTCAAAATGTGGATTCATTCAGAAATTTTGGGTTGCTCAGTTTTATAGGTAATATTTGTGTTGGCGAAATAGAGCAGAACCAGGCAATAATGTGTCTAAAATATAATGCAATATTAACTTCTTATTTATTGAACTGTTGTATAAAATCAATATCATATTTACATTTGTGTTATTCAGGAAAAAAAACAGAAATGGTGTGATACTGCACTCGTTGCTCCTGTTGAAATTGCTTAACTGTATGATATAAATACGAGACAAAATCTTATACGGGGCATTTTTGCCCCAGTCTTTTAGGGGCAATACATAACTGCATTCTGTAGGCTTTATCACACAGGGAGGTGTTGCCCTCAATCATCTGTACAGGTGTGTTCGAATTGAAGAGGTGCTGCTCAGACTGATCAGTGTTTGATATCTAAGCCACAGAGAGCAGACGCTCTGTATGCTTTTGAATTGCTCTCGCAGTACTTTGATGTCAAACACAGGTGCAGTGCAGTGTAAGATGATCTACGTAGGTCCATAACTAATTAATTAAATTAACATGTGAAATTGACAGCCCTATTTAAAGCATTATCAGCTAAGTGAACTGAATCTTTATTTAAACTAATTTTGTTAGAAATTTGTTGTTCCTTTGCCACATTTAAATGCACACAGTAACAATATGAATGGTTTGTTGGAACAACTTCAGTCACTAAGCAAAAAAATGAATAACATGTAACATATACTCTTGTTTACAGATTGGATTGTTGTAATCTCTCATTTGAGTCCTGTAGAAGAGTAGCCACGGCTTTCCAGTCAATCAGCTCACTCTTGAGAGAACTGGATCTGAGCAACAATAAACTAGATAAGTCTGGAATCAACCTCCTCTTGGATGGACTGAAGAGTCCACAGTGTCAAGTACAGAAACTGGGGTAAGTAGTGTAAGTAGTCAATATGTGTATAATATATCTCATAGAAGCACAGTTCTTGTCAGCATCGTGGCCTGGCAAAGACTCATGTTCAACATTATTACTAAGTAGGAGTGTTTTCTGAGAAGAGAAGGGGCAAAACTACATTGTTGCTGACTGAACAACATGCTGACCAGCCCCTGAGTTATTTTCTATTGTCCTCGCACTGTTGTCAGAGAAAATTTGCCTAAATCATACCTAATCAAACAAATCATAATCAATAATTATAATCATTATTATTAGATAAAACTGGTACATTTTGATTCTTTGTTGTTTTGATGCAATTTGTTCAACAAAAAAATACAGTGGATAAATGTGAGTAGATATATATTACTCATTTAATAGGTCCTGTATATACAGTACTCTGTTTTTGCATCTCAGGCTGGCTGGCTGTAGTTTCCCAACAGAATCCTGTACAAATTTGGCCTCTGCTCTCGAATCAACAAACTCACCACTGATAGAACTGGATCTGAGCTACAATGAGATAAGTGATGATGGATTAAAAAAACTCTGTACTGGAATTATTCATCAAAACTGTAGACTTGAGAAACTCAAGTAAGTATTGACTTATTTGTGAGAGGGATCAGATGTGTCATTAGCTAATTTGGTATGTCATAAAATCAATTTCGTTTTGCAGGTTAAAGCGGTGTGGTCTCACAGTTGCTTGCTGTATAGATATAGCATCAGTTCTGAAATATAATTTACACCTGAAAGAGTTGGAGCTGAAAAGCAATGATCTGCAGGATTCTGGAGTAAAGCAGCTCTCAACAGGACTACAGGATCCACAATGTAGATTAGAGAAACTGGGGTAAGCGCAACTATGACACAATCACTGTATTATAATGTTAGCATAAAAGATCATCTGTAGTTATTTTATTAGAGGTTTTTACATGTATCAGTATCACTTCTGTTCATACTTAGGATTAGGGAATTGAAAAATCTTTTCAAAAAAGCGTGAAAGTAGGCCGGTCACTCACTGTGAAGCAGTTTCAACAACTGCTGGGTCTGATGGCAGCTGCGTCCAACATGATACCTTTTGGCCTGCTGTACATGAGACCCCTGCAGTGGTGGCTCAAGATCAAGGGGTTCTCCCTGAGGGGGAACCTGCTTTGCATGATCAAGGTCATGCGGCGATGCCTACATGCCTTGGACATGTAGAGTAGACCTTGGTTCTTGCCTCAGGGCCCGGTGTTGGGAGCTCCTTGTCGCCACGTAATGCTAGCGACGGATGCGTCACTAGCATTACGTGGCAAAACTAGCAAAACTTGAATAACATGAATTAAACATCTTGTTGATAAGAGGTGTGCCATTTCTAAATGATCTGACTTACATTGAAATGTAATAGAGGGGTATTCCTGATGAGAAGGCCTTGAAGGCCACCATACTTAGAGAGGAGTGAGCCTTGACCCCTAAAAAGGGGGGTCAGAGGACTTAAGGTTATGGAATAGCAACCCAATCACCACATAGTAAAGCTATACCTGGCCAGAGGCCTCAGCCTCAGCGCACCGTGGAGGAAACCTGTAACCAGGGGGTTCCTACCCATTGAGGAGCCACCCAGAGGGGTGTGGTAGGCCAAAATAGCCGCCACGTAGACCTTCAGGATGGAGTGGGCTACCCCTGCAGAGAACCGATCCTGCAGAAACTCCAGCACTGTACCAACTGGGCAGTTAACTGGGTCCTGCTGGCGCTGTCTGCACCATGAACTGAAGAGTCTCCACTTCAGGGCATACAGTTTCCTCGTAGAGGGAGCTCTGGAATGGAGAATGGTCTCAACAACCTCGGCTGAGAGACCAGAAGCTATGAAGTGTGCCCCCTCAGGGGCCACACTCTCATCTTCTCCGGAACTATGAAGTACCGACTGTAGAACCCAGACTCCCTGAAGTGAGGAGGGACCACCTCGATGGACTTCTTCCTCGAGAGAGTAGCTACTTCTTGTTACGTTACCAGACCCTGCTAGGGACCCACCAGACTGGGAAAAAAAAAAAAACGGTGAAAGGTGGCGGCGGAGCGCTGAGCTGAATGCGATACCCTCGCTCTACAGTGCGTAGGACCCAAGCAGATTTCCACGCTGCCAAATAATCTACTAAGGGAATCAGCCTCTCAAGACTGGCCTATGGTGTTGTTTGAGCTGCTAGTTTGGTGTCCTGTCCTGTCCTGAGGGCACCGAGGAGAGGCGGACACCGTGGAATACGGTGCACCCCGCTCTTAAAGAATCCCACACCACGCCCAGATAAGTGGTCCTCTGTAATGGAGAAAGCACACTTTTCTAGGCATTCAGTCTCAACACCAACACTTTCATATGAGCAAGAACGACATCTCAATGCCGGACCGCCATATGCTCTGAATGAGCTAACGTCAACAATCATCAATATAGTTCAGTATGTGGATGCCCTGGAGTCTCGGAGGAGCCAGAGCAGTATCTACACACTTGGTGAAAGTGCCGGAGAAAGGGCCAGACGGAAGAACCCAAACTGGTACGCTTTGCCCCCAAAGCAAACCTCAGGAACTTCCTGTGTTGAAGGATAGACATGTGGAGATATGTGTTCTTAGATCTAAATGCAACCTCTCCCCATCCTTCTTTGGAACAATGAAGTACCGGCTGTAAAACCCGGACTCCCTGTTGTGAGGAGGGATCAACTCGATGGCCTCCTTCCTTAAGAGAGTGTCTACTTCCTGTTTCATTACCAGACCCTGCTCAGGGCCCACCAGAGTTGGAAAGACCCCGTTGAAGGGTAGTGGCGGAGCGTCGAATTGGCGACAGCCTCGCTCTACAGTGCACAGGACCCAAGCAGATACATTTGGCAGTAGTTTCCACACTGCCAAATAATCTACTAAGGGAACCAGTCTCTCGAGACTGGCCTCTGGTGTTGTTTGAGCTGCTAGTTCGGTGTCCTGTAATGGATGACCGGCAGAAGACTGTCAAACTAGCTGCTCTAGAGACCCCCGCAGGGGTGGCGAGCTCCCCAGCTCCGCTACGTTTCCGGGTGGAAGAGACTGAGGTGTGGGCTCGCTAGAGACCGCTGCGCCCTGGATCACCAGCAGGGTTGGCAGGCTGATCTCCCGAGGGCACCGAGGAGAGACGGGCACCGTGGAATGTAGTGGACCCCACTCTGCCCCAGAAAGGGCCTGCCCTCAGAAGTCCTGGACCATAGGAGTAAGGATTCTCCTTATACGTGATGCCTCATAGGTCCGGGTGAAAGTGTTTCAGTACCTGAAACACGGCCAGCATCTCCAGGCAGCTGATGTGCCAAGCTGGATGGTGATCATGACCTTGATCATGCAAAGCAGGTTCCCCCTCAGGGAGAACCCTTTGATCTTGAGCCACCACTGCAGGGGTCTCATGTACAGCAGGCCAAAAGGTATCATGTTGGACGCAGCTGCCATCAGCACCCAGCAGTTGTTTAAACTGCTTCACAGTGAGTGACCGGCCTACTTTCACTCTCTTGGACTGCCGCGAGGATGACTCAATCAGAGCAGGAGAAAGACATGCCTGCATCGTGGTCGATCCCCCACCACGCCTAGATAAGTGGTTCTCTGTAATGGAGAAAGCACACTTTTCTCGGCGTTCAGTCGCAACCCCAGTTCTTTCATATGGGCGAGGACGACATCTCGATGCCGAGCCGCCACTGCTCAGAATGAGCTAATACTGACAAAATGTCAATAAGGTTCAGTATGCAGATGCCCTAGAGTCACAGATGAGCCACAGCAACATCCACACACTTAGTGAAAGTACGGGGTGAGAGTGCAGTAAATAAATTTAATTCCTCAGAATTAAATGACAATGGGAGAAGAGATAAACATTCAAGATGCACATTTGTTCTTCGTTTCTTTCATATCTTTTTTGGCATAAGAATGAACACATTATGAATGGACACGGCCGCCCCCTCAAGGGCGGACTATGCGTGCTCAGCTCCCGAACAAACCACACATAAATCGCGTGAATCCTTGCCCCCGTTTTTCTAGAAGTTGGGGCAGGTAGAAACGAGTGATCTAATATGCAGTCTGCTCATATGCGGACAGCATCATTCTTCTCGGAGAAAGATAGCCGCAGCAGCGCGAGCTCTCACTCACTGCAGCATGGGCTTCCGAGCCCCGAGTAGATCTAGGGAGAAAGGCAGAAAGAGGGCGAACCTGTCTCTAACCCGTTCGCCAGATCCATGCTGCGATCCCAACAGCCACAGTAACCGCTCTGCCTCGGCAAAAGCGGGACATGAGCCGCAGGGGACTCACGAGGGCTCCCTCCTCGAAGAGAGCCCTCCGGGAGCGAACCGTGCGCAGCGAGAATGCGGGCATTCAGCCCTCTCGAGAGCTGACGCAGCCCGCTTCGCCGCAAGCTCTCACTCAGAGGGGGAAGGACCGCAGCGCGGGCTTCCGACCCTGAGAGAGAGCGCTAGATCTAGTGAGATAGGCAGAGAGAGGGCGGACCCGTCTCTAACCCATCCGTAGATCTATGTGCGATCCCCCACGATCACAGCCGCCTCCCTGCCTCGGCAGAAACTGACAGAAGCTGCTGGCTACACGCACCACACGTGCTTTTAAGCTTCCTGGTCTCTACGTCACCCCATGATGTCTCACTTCTCCATTGGACTGTATGCACACGTGTTTCAGAGCGTGGTCACGCTGGAGGCGTTCCCCATTTTTTTTTTTTTTTTTTTTTGGATGCAGCTCGATAACTCCTTAGGAATGACTAAAGTCTTTGTAAACCTTTGAGGTTTTTGTAAGGTTCAGAATAGTAATACTTCCGATGGATTTGGTAACACTTGAGTCATTACTTGTGGGTTACCATGACCTTCACTTTAGAATAGTGGTCGAAATAATTAGTAATTCCTTTAGAAGAATGCAGTAACACTTGAGTCATTACTGTCCAAAACCTTACATATACCTCAAAAGCTTACAATAATTCCAGTCATTACTAGAGAGTCATCATGTTATTCACTTCAGAATCCTAATTCAAATAATTAGTATTTTCTTCTGATGGATTATTTGGTAATACCTGAGTCACTTACTAGTTTGTTACCATGATCTTCACTTTAGAATTAATTATACATTATTCACACTAATTATGAACCTGCATGTAGTAGTTCTTAGTTCTCTGGGAGAAAAAAAAAATTAGTAGTTACTGATTAGCTAATAGCAGCCGACCACTTTCATCTGAGTGCTATTACTGACTGATTGATTAATCAGAGTTTCTTGTTAAGTAATAGTAGTTACTGGAATGTTATTAGTGCATTAGTCATTTATTCCTGTGTAGTTATTTGTTAATGATGGAACAGTAAAGTGTTACCCACATTTTGCATGTGCCCCTAAAAAAACACATGATTCAACTCATCAGCAAATGGTTGTCAGATGGGACGGATATCCAAAATTCTGTTACTCCAGGGGCAGATTTGGGAACTGCTGCTAGAAACTCTGTTCTTTTTAATACTATCTGCAGACTGTCGGGGTGTATGATCACAGAGGAGGGCTGCAGTTCACTGGCCTCAGCTCTCAGCTCCAACACTGGTCAACTGAGAGAACTGGATCTGAGCTACAACCACCCTGGAGACGTAGGAGAGAAACTGCTCTCAGCTAAAAAAGAGGATCCAAACTGTAAACTCGAGAAACTACAGTATGTGCTTATTTTGATATTATCTGATATACAACACATGTAGGAATTTCAACATCATAGATTGACACTTTCTGTTCATATCTGCTCATTATATTTATGGATTATGAAAGACTCTACAATACTACAAGCTTTACTTACTGCTTGTATTTTAACTCTCAGTGTCTTTATTTTCCTTCAGTGTTGAGAAAGGAGGAGAATGTCGGATGAAACCAGGTCTGAGAAAATGTAGGTATCATATGCAAATACACAAAATAGAACTTTGATGTCCGGTTGTTTTTCTCAGTTGACGCACATGTAAGGCTACACTGCATTTAAGCCATTCGCATTCAGATGTGCTTCCATTTCAGCATACAGTGTTCACATTTTACAATCCAGTAAATAGAGTTTAGATAAAAAAGGTCCCAACCTATGTCCCCCCCCTTATTTGATAGATGTTCAAAATTACATAAAAAATTAAAGTAAACCGAGATAACATATGTCCTGTTTTCTACAGATGTCTGTCAGCTCACAGTGGATCTAAACACTGTACATCCACGCCTCAAACTTTCTAAGGAAAATCTGAAAATATCAGAAACTACAGAGGAGCAGAAATATCCTGATCATCCGGACAGATTTACACTGTATCCGCAGGTCATGTGCGAAGAGGCTCTGACTGGTCGCTGTTACTTTGAGGTGGAGTGTGAGGGTGGAGTTGGAGTAGCAGTGGCCTATAAAAGCTCAGATAGAAAAGAGAATATAATGGGAGTTAAAAACACATTCCCTGCTCTCCACTGTCTAGATGGCAAACTGAAGCTGTGGCAGAATAATGAGATGACTTGTGAGTTCCCTGTGTCTGCTCGGTCTAAAAGAGTAGGAGTTTATGTGGACTTGGAACATGGAAGTCTGTCATATTACAGCATTTGTAACAACAAACTCATTCATCTGCACACCCACCACAATACATTTAAATACTGCTTATATACAGGGTTTATTCTTCTGCCTGAGTCTTCAGTAACTCTGTGTAAGATGACATAAACCCTGAGAGTGAGCGGATATTTTAAGAAGAATTTAAACATAAAAAAAAATATATATATATATATATATATATACAACATATACTAATATACTGTACAGTATGAAACATTTTTTAACAGAAACGTTTTTTTTTTTTTTTTAATGAAATTCAAAACACTGTTCAAATCTTACGCAGCGGATGGACTGGAATTTATGGAACATTTCAGCTATAATTAATGAAAATTAACAGAAAAGCACTGTTTTGTGTTTTATATTTTAACCACACATGGTAATAGAGAGTAGATAAAATATAGTAGAGTTCTATAGAGTGGCTTCAAGTCTTTATTTCTGCTAAATAGTATGTAAAACTGTATATGAGTTATAATACCTAATTGTTGTTGAATGCTTTATTTTTATATATACATTAAGAACTGTTTGTCTATAAACACATAAACACATGCATACATTATACATAAAAGAACACTTAATAAATGTTTAAATTAACATTAGGAAGTCATCTTGTTTTAATAATTTGTATTGCTTTCCAACTCATCAAAATTTGTAAACAAACTCAGCATTTAGAAGCTGCAGTAAAAAAAAAAAAAGTTTCTGTTTAATGTTTTATTGCAGCTGAACATATAATATGTGCATTTACAATACAAGCGTAAAGTGTTTTCCCCCAGTATATTAGTGCCACACCCCTGAACTCTTTGTATTGGTTTTTCCCTCTTGTGCCCATATATGGTTTTCCTGTTCCTGCCCTCGTTATGTCATTATGAGTTAACCTTGTGTCACCTGTGTCTTAATTAAGTTCATTGTAATCACCTGCCTTTATAAGTTCCTTTCAGTTCAGTGTTTGTTGTCTCGTCTATGTGTACGTGTGTTTCTGCCCTACTTGTGGATTTACCCGTTTTGAAAATAATAAAGACTTTTGATTTCATTGACCTTCGCGCTTATCCTGCACATGATTGTCACAGGGACAACACTATGATTGATGGGATCACTGTTTTTATTTTTCAAAACGGACATAATTTGGAGGACTATGTGGAGGAGTTTTTTTTTTTTGTTTGTTTGTTTGTTTTTTTTCTCATCTTGGCTAAAAGATACTTGATAGGGGTTGTTGTTGTGTTTTTTTTTTTTTCCTTTGTGGAAGCTTTGTGTTTGGTGGACCAATAAAATATTTTAACACAGATCAATATTTTGCATCCACTTATGCGGGAAGTAGCTGTGTATTAAGCAGGATAAATTATGCAAATAGTAATGCTCTATCATAGTGTTTCTCAACGGCGTCGGTACCGCCCCCCAGGGGTCGTTCGGACAGCATCTGGGGGCGCTGGAAGCAGTA
>NW_026127235.1:0-27040 GCF_022985175.1 Labeo rohita | reverse complement strand
AATTGGACAAGGTTTGAAGTAGTAATGAGTAATGAAAAAAGTGTTTCACTTACTTCAAAATGGCAGACAAACAAAATGATGGAAACTGAAACATGAGATATTGTTGAATTTGGCCTAAACCAAAGATGGGACAAGATGTCGATGATCCTTACCAAATTATGTGCTGACAAATGTCAAAACATTAAAAAGATATTGCAATTTATAACAAAAGATATCTGGGACCGTATGTATGAAGCCACTCAGATTAAAATTTTTGTCTTTGTTGTGTTTCCAGCAAATATTCCACCCCGGTACTAAACAATATTCTCACCATCATAGTAAGCCAGCTCCATTGCTATTGAAACAGCTCTCACCTGATGGGTTGTGTGCGTAGTCTACCGTTCAGTATTCTCTTAAGTTGTCCTGACTGGATCAGCCTGGTCCGGTCACTTGGGGCTTGGAAGGAATTCTTTCAGGTTCAGATAATAGGTTATAATAAATAAATCACTCTGAGTCATGTTTTAAGAGAGGTTAAAGCGAATCACCATTTGAAATGGTTTCGGTTTAATATAACAATAACTCATAAGCAATAAATTCAAAATAACAGCGAGAAAGTCTTCACCCGAGGTGTGGCGAGGAAGAAGATCAAGCACTGGCATTTCATAGTCTGCCATAAGCATCACAAAGTCTCCTCCTTGCATGTCCATATACAGGGGTTGGACAATGAAACTGAAACACCTGGTTTTAGACCACAGTTAGTATGGTGTTGGGCCTAATTTTGTGGCAAATACAGCATCATTTCGTCTTGGGAATGAAAAATACAAGTCCTGCACTGTAGCCAGAGGGATTTTGAGCCATTCCTCTTGCAGAACAGTGGCCGGGTCACTACATGATGCTGGTGTAGGAAAACGTTTCCTGACTCGCTGCTCCAAAACACCCCAAAGTGGCTTAATAATATTCAGATCTGGTGACTGTGCAGGCCATGGGAGATGTTCAACTTCACTTTCATGTTCATCAAACCATTTTTTCACCAGTTTTGTTGTGTGTATTGGTGCATTATCATCCTGATACACGGCATCACCTTCAGGGTACAATGTTTGAACCATTGGGTGCAAATAGTCAACCTTCACACTCTGCTCTTACTGGTGGAATGTGCAATCAGTGAAGAATGGCCAGCAGGCTGCACAACTATAGCCATTAAGCCACCAACACTATATTGGCCAGTGTTTCAGTTTCATTGTCCAACCCCTGTAAGTCACACATTTGGTACATACACATACACATACACATCAGATCACTCTTTTTTGTGTGTGGGGGCCCCCGGCCTATTGCCATGATGACTCCTAAATATATGATAAGTGCGGTTTTACACTCACTCAGATTTTGCAAGAGTCACAAGTTCAACCTGAGTATCACAAGTTCAAACTGTACATACACATTATCTTCAAGTGCAATCAGACAGACCCATTTTTATTTTAGTCAACTTCCATGACGCCTCTAGTATCTTAAGCAAAACATATTCTTCCTGCGCAGCAATAGCATACTTCTGCAAATTAAATGTAACACATCTTGCATAGCCAAGAAATGTAAAATACAAGCAATCATCTTTTTAGAAGGTCCATCTGCAACCATATTGCAGATGCATCTCCTTTACAACATTTTGTTTGAGCTGTTCTCACCTCTCACACACACACTTCACATTTTTATAACCATTAGAGGTGAGAGCAGTGGTTTTGAGTCTCAATATTTCTAGATCCTCCATAGCAGAATTCAATTCAGAATAAAAATCATTCAAAGCAATAATTTCCCTCACCAGCTTTATTATTCTCTTGTTTATGTCTCCTTGTTTTCTGATCAGTCGAATCAATTCCCTTAGTTTAACAATCATCCTCTGATGTTCCTCTGGGTTTCTCTCGTCCTTCCCTCTGACGTTTCCTCCTTTCCTCTTTCTTATCCCAGTTGCTTTGTTGCTTGTGTAGCATTTCTATAAACAAATCGTCAAGATAAATTTCTGTTTTTTAAGTTAATTTTTTAAGATACGTTTTTCTGGTTCATTATTCCTATAAGATTGTTCGGGAAATGGCACATTGCCAGATGATACAACATCTTTAAGTGTGCCAAAATTCTAAGAATGATGTCATTTTACTCTTATTCCTAGACTTAAGATTAAGAGTGATTTATAAATGTTCCTAAGTGTTAAGACTAGGTCTCAGCTCATAAATTCTACCTCTCCTAGGAAAGGTCTCCTAACCTAGTTAGGAGTAACAGGATGGCAGCAAAGAGGAGGAGACACACACTTTGCAATGAACATATGATGTATTGGAGTTATATAATGATATGGAGTTGATAAAATAAACTTGATTGTGAAGATACATTTTTTTTGTTTTTTTCAGTCTTTTTTTTTTTTATTTTATTTTATTCACTCTACAAATGCTCTTCAATGCTCTTAATTGTAAAAATGAAAGTAGCAATTACATTTTTGGGCTGGAAAATTGGAAAAATGCATCAATGCACTGTTGATGACACAGTAAGTAAGGTGTTAAATATTGTGGCACTAACCCCACCAAACACAACAGTGACCAAAAGTGATGAGTGGAGGGTTTTTATGACCTCACATTTCTCTTAAACCATCAAAATCACGAGGGAAAAAAACACTTACCAGTGTTGACAACTGCTTTTAAATAAGCTAGTCGTTAAATGTTGCTAGATGACATCATAATGACGAGTTCACTGATCTATATACACTGTAAAAACAAAATGGAGAATGTGCTGGCAGAAAATAATCAGGTCATTTTCTGTTAAAATGATGGATGTTTCCTTCGATTACAAAACTGAAAATTCTGTAAATTTACAGTACATCCTCAATACCATTTACCTAATCTTCCGTTAACGATTCTGTAAAACTTTAGCATAGTATTCCTTCCATGGCATTAACCGAAAATGTTTTACTACTTATATATAAATAAGCAAATAAATCCAGCACAATGTACGAATTGAACATGGTTTATTTTTACTTCATGTAAACATTCTCAAAAGTGCATTTAACGGCTTTTCAACAGCCTAAAAATGATTTCAATAAACAATCACTCTGTCAGATCAGTTCATTTAACAATGTTTTAAACACTGAAAAATTCCTGTATTGTGAAAGAGTTTAGCTTTAAACAGCAACAGACAGAATAAAAAAAAAGAAAGAAAAGAAAACATGAGCACTCATACAATACTTGTGTTACTTGTGGAAACAAACATTGTTTTTCTTAAATTTGTCAATAAAGCTCAAGAAGCCAGACATCCATACTTACACCCTGTTATTATCAGTCTTTTCAACCAAAAAATGATGATTCAGCCTCTGATTGGTCTTACTCCACTACCATTTTCCATTTCATCCTTGGTCTCATCCTCTCCCAAGATGCAGGTGTGCTCATGACCATTCATCATACTTGTTTGTGCCATCCTTGTCGTATTCTTGGAAGTCACCCAAAGTTCACTGGTTCACTCTAGTTCATTGGTGCTTTAGCACCACACTTGCCCATTAGAGGGCACCTAAGACTCACAGTCTGTATTAAGACATTCAATATTGAAGCAATCATTGAAACAATCACCATATTGATCAATATATTGATTATGGTTAAAACCATACTTCATATTTTTAAACAAAACATCACAACACATTCCCCCCTCTGAGACTTTACCATCTCACCTCTAAACCCTTTACCCAGAGTGCAACACCATGAGTCCACCTCTACCTTCCATCCATGAACCAATAATGGTTCTCCGGTACGTCTTAACAAACAGCTTCTTCAAGATGCCGCACTCTGGAGGAAGTCGGAGACAAACATCTCTCCCCACATTTTGTTTAGAGAAGAGTAAAAGACAACGCCTCCCTACCTATACATTCTTGTGGGTCAAAACAATTCATCAAAAATAAATCAACAGTGCTCGTCGATCCTGTTTTCTCTTCTTACTTTTCCAAACATGACTTCTCCCAGTGTTAAAAGAAACAGAATATATACTGATAATAGATGTTAAATGATGAATACTTTCAAATAATAGGAAAATATGCAGTCTTTCTTTATCGTCCCCTTTTCTGTTTGCATTGTCTCATAACACGGACAATGACCTGCTTGAAACCCTCAGCATCCTCTCGCTTTCCAAAAAGCAATCACATTTTACATTTGATTTTATTAAAAGAATAAATGCTTTCCAGGAAAAGGAAAAAATTATTCAAAATTAAATGACTTAAAGAGTAAATGACTTCAGGAAGGGGCATATGCCAAAGTAAAGTACACAACAGCCTATAACTTCCTGCCTACTCTATCCAAGTGTTCTAATAATGCTACATAATATGAAAAAAAGAAAATACAATGAAGATACTAACTCCATTTCTATCAAAAGTTACAATATAAGATAAAAATAAAAAATAGAAAATAAAAGGCACCCCTTCTCTACCTGTCACGAATCTGGTCGGTGTCCCACGGTCCGCTCACCACCAGATGTCACTCTCGCCCTATCTCACACGGACTGTTGCACTACACCCCGGACTACATTCCCCATCAGCCATTGTACTTCTCCCGCGACCAATCAGCGGCGCTATGAAAGCCCCGGTCTTTCCCCTTGCAAACCACGGAGTATTGTGAGTTGTTATTGTTGTGTTTCCTAGTTTCCGGTTCCAAGTTCCTGGTCTTCTCCTTCTCGTCTGTCTAGCCGCCTGCCTTTTGAACCTTCGCTCGTGTTTACGGATTATTCCCTTCGCTCTGCCCCCTTTATGGATTATGTTCGCCACGGATCGACCCACGCCTGACTCACGGACTTCTATTGTGCATCGCCCTAATATATCTGCTTGCTATTGTTCTGACCCTGCCTGCCTGACCATGCCTTTGCCTTGTCGATTCAATAAAAGCTCGCAAATGGATCCGCTCGCCTCTCGTCTCGTTCATCCCGTTACAGAATACTCCGTCAACACAGGATCCAGCAGCTTTCACCCCGGACATTCATTCGACATGGACACTGACAGAATTCTTTTCCGGATCAGACAAGGGCCACGTTCACTCGAGCAATACATCCGTGAGTTTTTGGCTATTTCTAATTATTCCACCCTCCCGGACTGTACAATCATTGAAATATTTTGTGATGGATTAAATCAACCATTGAGGAGGAGGCTGAGACGCGAGGGTCCGCGCTCATCTCTGGCTGCATTTTTGAACTTTGCGTTGTCGTGTGTGGGTTGGCCGTGCACTGTGGGGGTCGCAGAGAGGGAAAGCGACAACGCGGTAATGGCGACCGCGCGTCCCACCCGCAGATTGGCGGTCATGCCTGAGCACGATCCCACAAACACGTTTGCCGCCTGGATCGCTCGTGAAATGGCGGCCGTGCAGGAGCGCGCTCAAGCTATGGCGACTGCTGCGGAGAGCGCTCATCTAATCGCGGCGACAGCTGCGCCCATTCACAAGATGGCGGCCGCGTCGGAGCACGTTCATGATACAGCAGCGACAACAGAGCCCGTGCACAAAATGGCGGCGACTGCGGTGCCCAATTGCAAGATGGCGGCGGCGCCGGCGTGCGCTCACAAGATGGCGCCGACGGCGGAGCCCGTTCACAAGATGGCAGCGAAAACAGAGCTCCGTCACGTTATAAAGACTATTAGTATTATGGGGGTTAATTAATTTTAGTAGCAATAGCAATAGTATTATTATTATTATTATTAGTAGTAGTAGTATCATCCCTCGTCCCTAGTCTGGAAAGGACCTGGGCTGTAGATGGAGGAGCTGAACACGCAGCAACATCGAAAGGCCGGGTCCTGAATAGTCTGGGATGAGGAAATTACAAGTGTCTGATTCATTGCTCACAGTAGATGGCGGTAATGCTCTATCTAAGTAGCGAGCCGCCAATAAAAACGAGGAAGAAGAAGAAGAAGCTCCGTCACGTCGCAGCTACCATATCAGAGCCATATAAAGTTGCAGCAGCATTTCCTGAGTCAAGTCAAGTTTCCTGCGTCAAGCCAAGTTGCAGCTGCGTTTCCCGAGTCAAGTCAAGTTTCCAAGTCAAGTCAAGTTGCAGCGGTGTTTCCTGCGTCAAGTCAAGCTACTGCTGCTGTTCCTGTGTCGAATCAAGCTGGAGCTGTGTTTCCTGCGTCAAGTCAAGTCAGAGCTGCTCTTCCTAAGGCAAGTCAAGTTAAAACTGTTTCCTGTGTCAAGTCAAGTTACAGCCATCATTCCTGAGCCAAGCACTGTCAAGATGGCTGCCACGCCAGAGCCACCGCACAAGATGGCTGCCACGCCAGAGCCACCGCACAAGATGGCTGCCACGCCAGAGCCACCGCACAAGATGGCTGCCACGCCAGAGCCACCGCACAAGATGGCTGCCACGCCAGAGCCACTGCACAAGATGGCCGCTGTCTCCAAGCCACACCACAAGATGGCCGCCATTCCTGAACCTGTGGTCAGCACCCGGACGCCACCTGTGGTCATGATGGCCCACGTGCTGGACACACCCCTAATGACAGTATGGGCAGCCAAAGTGGCGCTCCTTCATGTCGTGGCGGCTACCCCTGAGTCAAGCCAAGTCACACCTGTTCTTCACAAGTCAAGTCACGTTACAGCTGTTGTTCCTGAGCCAAGCCATGTTATTCCCGAGTCAAGTCACGTAACAGCTGTTGTTCCTGAGCCAAGCCATGTCGTTCACGAGTCAAGTCCCGGTACAGCGGATCTCCATAAGCCAAGCCAGGTAATAGCAGTTCCTCATGAGCCAAGTCAAGCTGCTGCTGTTATTCCAGAGCCAAGTCAAGCTTCAGCCGCTGCTCCAGAGTCAGGTCAGGCTACAGCTGTAACTTCCAAGTCCAGTCAAGCTTCCAGGTCCAGTCAAGCTTCCAAGTCAAGCAATGTCAAGGCTGTCGTCCCTGCGTCAAGCAACGTCAAGGCTGTCGTCCCTGCGTCAAGCAACGTCAAGGCTGTCGTCCCTGCGTCAAGCAACGTCAAGACTGTCGCCCCTGCGTCAAGCAACGTCAAGGCTGTCGTCCCTGCATCAAGCAACGTCAAGGCTGTCGTTCCTGAGTCAAGTAAAGTCACCACTAATCTTCACGAGTCAAGTCAAGTCATTGCTGATCTCCAAGAGTCAAGTCAGTACACTACTGATCTTCACAAACCAGGTCAAGTCACCGTTGATCCTCATAGGCCAAGTCAAACCGCCGCTGATTTCCAAGAGTCAAGTCAGTTCACTACTAAGCTTCACGAATCAAGTCAAGTCACGGCCAATCTCCACGAACTAAGTCAAACCACAGCTGATCTTCATGAGCCAAAGGAAGTTGTTACTGCTGTTCCAGAGCCAAGTCACGTCTTGTCTGACCTCCCAGAACCCCGACACGTCTCGTCTATCTGTCCAGAGCCTCACCATGTTCTGCCTGACGGCCCAGAGTCAAGTCACGTCTCGTCTGAGCGCCCAGAGTCAAGTCGCGTTTCGTTTGACCGCCCAGAGCTTTGTCACATCATGTCTGCCAGTGTGATGGCAACCGCCATCCTCAGCATCTGGGCCGCAAGCTACGCTCCAGAGATCTTGACGACGACTCCAGAAGTCCTGCCCATCGTCAAGTCTGTGCCAGAGGTCTCGTCTGACCTCCCTGAGCCTTGTCACGTCTTGTCTCCTAGCGTGCTGGCGATCGCCATTCTCAGTGTGTGGGCTGCACACTCGGCTCCAGAGGTCACATCTGTTCGCCAGCCAACTCCTGCTCTCCCGTCTGATCTCAAGTTTGCTCCAGAGGTCCCGTCTGACCACGAGACAGACCCAGAGGCCTCACCAGTCGGAGAAGCCGCGCCAGTGCCTCCTGAGGTGTCAGCTTCGGCTGTAGATCCTCCTAGGGAGGCGGCGTTCTGCCTCAAACTCTCTGCTTCTCCCCTTATTCTGTCTGCCTCCTCTGTCTCTACTGTTCCTAGGTCCCAGGCCATAACGCGGTTTCCTGCTCCAGAGGTCCCGCCTGGTCTCAAGGCAGCTCCAGAGGCCCCGTCTGGTCTCAAGTCTGCTCCATCCCCAGCTCCCGCCTGGTCACAAGCCTGCTCCAGAGCTCCTGCCTGATCTCAAGCCTGCTCCAGAGCTCCCGTCTGTTCTCAGGCCTGCTCCAGAGCTCCCGTCTGATCTCAAGTCTGCTCCAGAGGTCCCGTCTGGTCTCGAGTCCACCCCAGAGGCCTTCCCCGTCGGAGAAGCTGCGCCAATGCCTCCAGAGGTGTCAGCGTCAGCTGTAGAACCTCTTATGGAGGGGGCGTTAACCTCAAAACTCTCTGCTTCTCCCTTTCTTCTGTCTGTCTCCTCTGTCCCTGTTCTCCCCAGGTCCCAGACCATGACGCAGGTTCCAGTTCCGCCCCAGAGGACTGTGGCACCTCCTGCTCCGCCTCCTGTTCCGCCCTGGAGGGCTGCTGCGCCTTCTCCCCCTATTCTGTCTGCCTCCTCTGTCCCTGCTTTCCCCAGGTCCCAGACCATGACGCAGGCTCCTGTTCCGCCCCGGAGGGCTGCGGCGCCTCCTGTTCCGCCTCCTGTGCCGCCTTCTGTTCCGCCCTGGGGGGCTGCTGCGCCTTCTCTCCCTATTCTGTCTGCCTCCTCTGTCCCTGCTTTCCCCAGGTCCCAGACCGTGACGCAGATTCCTGTTTCGCCCCAGAGGGCTGCTCCGCCTCCTGTTCCGCCTCCTGTTCCGCCCTGGAGGGTCGCTCCGCCTCGGAGGGCTCCTACGCCTCCTGCTCCGCCATGGAGGGCTCTTGCACCTCCTGCTCTGCCTCCGGTTCCGCCCTGGAGGCCTCCTGCCCCGCCTCCGGCTCCGCCCTGGAGGGATCCTGCTCTGTCGGTCCTGCCTCAATCACCAGGCCCTCCACATGGACCTGGCCCTCCAGCCCTCGCCCTGTCTCGCTCCCGCCCTACCGCTCCCCTGGACTGTTGTTTCCTTCGAGCGTCTGGAAGCCGCTCCTTGGGGGGGGGGCTATGTCACGAATCTGGTCGGTGTCCTCAGCAGCGCTATGAAAGCCCCGGTCTTTCCCCTTGCAAACCACGGAGTATTGTGAGTTGTTATTGTTGTGTTTCCTAGTTTCCGGTTCCAAGTTCCTGGTCTTCTCCTTCTCGTCTGTCTAGCCGCCTGCCTTTTGAACCTTCGCTCGTGTTTACGGATTATTCCCTTCGCTCTGCCCCCTTTATGGATTATGTTCGCCACGGATTGACCCACGCCTGACTCACGGACTTCTATTGTGCATCGCCCTAATATATCTGCTTGCTATTGTTCTGACCCTGCCTGCCTGACCATGCCTTTGCCTTGTCGATTCAATAAAAGCTCGCAAATGGATCCGCTCGCCTCTCGTCTCGTTCATCCCGTTACACTACCACTCTGTTGTTTTCTTCAGGAAGGTTTTACACAATTTCATTCAGCCAATCCAGTCCAGGACCCACTGTATGCACATTAGTACACCCAATGTCATTTCCGGATGGCTTTACTTGATACAATAATCATCTGTTTGGCTGCAGCATTGGCCAGCACTGATCTGAGAAAAAGGCACAACACAACAGAACAACAAAACAAATACTACAACAACAGTGCTTATTATGAATCCCACTTTGGTTAACTATGCTCCCCACGCCCCTCAAAAATAAATCAAACAAATCCTATGTATGCAAGTCAGATCTGGCCTTTTTAGTCTCCATCTTCATGTTGTGAAGAGTACACATAACACGTTTGGCTTTTGATAGTTGTAATAAAACCCATCATGCATTTTATCTCTCACATTTGTCAACAGTCTCTATACATTATAGGTTGACAGTTTTGGTAAAAGCAGTGCACAAAAGGTATCCTAGGTATCCTGACAAGAAGGATGCAGTGCCCAAAATGCAACCGAAGCATGCGCCTGGTAAAATGCGATTGCACAGATGGGTTAAGATGGTAAGTCAGTCTGTCTAAATTTCGATTTTGCTTTTAAATAATTTCCTTGTTTTATTTCTCTCGAAATTTGCTGTGTGCCCACGATTTCACGTGCTGAGATGAGGAAACGCTTCCCGCTTATATTTGAAAAAGCAACACACACAGAGCATCTTCCATTCTAATGACATGAAATGATAAGCCTTTCTAAACCTGTTGTCCAACAAAAGAGCACATTATAACTTATTTTTACTTCACAGCATTTAATAATTCAATTCAATTCAATTCAAATTTATTTGTATAGCGCTTTTCACGATACATATCGTTGCAAAGCAGCTTTACACCAAATGGTAAAGATCAATTAATGACGTAATCAAACGGACAAAAAACACTATAAATTAGTAGCAGAATTCGGTAGTGCTGTATGTTTTCGGGGTTGGCATCATCTGAAGTCCTCTGTGGGGTTGGCATCATCTCTTCTTAAGTGTTCTGGATCCACACTGGAGCTTGTGAATTCCTAGTTACCATGGGATGTCAATCCTATGGCAAAAACAGAGAACAAATAGGAACATAATTAGTATAGCTGCTGTTCAAACTAAGAAAAGGAAGATTTGTTAAACCAGAGCTAAAAGATTAATAATGAACATTTTGATCAGATATAGCTGCAGGAAAAGTTTATGAGATGCATTATTTGAATGCTTGGCTAAAAAGATGTGTCTTTAATCTAGATTTAAACAGAGACAGTGTGTCTGAACTCTGAACGTTATCAGGAAGGCTGTTCCAGAGTTTGGGTGCCAAATGCGAAAAAGCTCTACCTCCTTTAGTGGACTTTGCTATCCTAGGTACTACCAACAGTCCAGAGTTTTGTGACCTTAGGGAGCGTGATGGATTGTAGCGTGGTAGAAGACTAGTTAGGTACGCAGGAGCTAAACCGTTAAGTGCCTTATAGGTAAGAAGTGCTATTTTGTAGCTGATGCGGAACCTAATAGGTAGCCAGTGCAGAGACTTTAAAATTGGGGTAATATGATCATATTTTCTTGACCTGGTAAGGACTCTAGCAGCTGCATTTTGGACTATCTGTAGCTTGTTTATTGAAGATGCAGGACAACCACCTAGTAGTGCATTACAATAGTCCAGTCTAGAGGTCATGAATGCATGAACTAGCTTTTCTGTGTCAGAAACAGGTAACATGTTTCGCAGCTTGGCAATGTTTCTAAGATGGAAGAATGCTGTTTTTGTAACATGAGAAATATGATTTTCAAAAGACAAGTTGCTGTCTAATATAACACCGAGGCTTTTGACTGTAGTGGAAGTAACAGTACATCCGTCTAGTTGTAAATTGTAAGTCAAAAGATTCTGTGTATTGTTTTTAGGTCCAATAAGTAATGTCTCTGTCTTATCTGAATTTAATAGCAGAAAATTATTGGTCATCCAATCTTTTATATTTTTAACACACTCTGTTAACTTCGATAATTCAGAAGTTTCATCTGGTCTTGTTGAGATATATAGTTGAGTATCATCAGCATAACAATGGGAACTAATCACGTGTTTTCTAATAATATTACCAAGGGGCAGCATGCTTTTTCCAGTGTACAGAGGTTTACAGAAGTATTTTGTTTTTAATTAGATGCACAAAAAAAAAAAAAAAACACTCTGATGTGGCAAGCTATCAAAACCTAACTGAACCGAAAACCGTTAGCCAACGAGAATATTTTCTGTAATCGCTGGAGAATGACACTAACTAAATAAATAAATAAATAAACAGTGCATAATAAGAAGATCAAATCATAAAACTACAGAGAAGCAATTGCAAATGTTCAATACATTTTTCATCATAAACCATGTAAAATCTAAGCTTATTGTCAGACCTTTTTGGACTGTTTTTGTGTGTTTTTCCCCTGTGTTGCTGTCATGAATCTGGTCAGTGACCTGCGATCCGTTCACCATCAGATGTCGCTCTCACCCTGTCATAACACTCAGACTGTTGCACTACACCCTGGACTACATTCCCCGTCATTCAGCGCGCTGATTGGGTCAGCACCTGTGGCCAATCAGCGGCACTATAAAAGCCCCCGTCTTTCCCCATGCAAGCCACGGAGTATTGTTGTTGTGATTTTCATTGTTATTGTTCCTAGTTCCCGAGTTCCCCATGTATAGCTTTCTCACCTGGCCATCTCGTCTCGACTATCTCGCCACCTGCCTACTGGACTATTGTTTATTTCATGGATTAATCCCTTTACAGATTACGTTCGCCAAGGATCTACCCACGCCTGCTTCACGGACTTCTTTTGTGCCTAGCCCCAACATACCTGTTTGCTGTTGTTTTGACCCTGCCTGTTCGACCATGTTTTTGTCTCATCCATTAAATAAAAGCTCGCAAATGGATCCGCTCGCCTCTCGTCTCACTCACTCCGTTACAGTTGCCTTTATTTGGTCTTCCTGTTCCGTTTCTCGTTTATTACATCACTGTTTGATTGTTCACCTGTCTCCCCCGATTGGTTGTTTTCTTGTATATAAGTTTGGTTGTGTCCTTTGTTAGATCGTCGGTTCTTATACGTCATTCTGTCAGTGATTCAGTCAGTTTATATTGTCTTTTGGTTAGTTTTCGTTGTGTTGCTGGTTCCCTGCTGTTTCCTGTCCGTTCCTGTCTCCCTGTGGATTATATTTAATAAACTCTATGCACTGCTCCAACGAGCTCGCTCCCTCCGGTCCTCCCTCGCTCTACCCCGTTCTCCATAGCTCCTCCCTCATCCTCAGCCCAGAGTCCACGGCCGACCCTCGGACTCCCACCTAGCCCGCGCCTAGCTCTCGGACTCCCGCCGCACTCGTGGCCAGTTCTCGTACGCCGCCTGCGGCCAGCACTTGCACTCCAGCCACGCCCACGGCCGCGGCCAGCGCTCGGACGCCAGCCACACCCCTGCACTCTGGATTATCGGCTGCGAGTATGGCAAGCTCTATATATATTAAGAACTATAAGGATGTATGTGGATTATCCCGTGTCTCCACTGGTTCCGTCCAGCTCTCCTCCTTCTCCGCTGGTCCAGTCCAGCTCTACCAAGCCTCCACTGATCCCGTCCATTCCTCCAGAGCCTGTGCTTCCTCCAGAGCCCGAGCTGCATCCAGCGGTTCCTCCAGAGCCCGAGCTGCCTCCAGCACGTCCTCCAGAGCCGGAGCTCTCTCCAGCACACCCTCCAGAGCCTATGCTTCCTCCGGCGCCTCCAGAGCGCCCTCCAGAGCCTGTGACTCCTCCGGCGCCTCCCGAGCGCCCTCCAGAGGCTGTGCCTCCTCCGGCGCTTCCAGAGTGCCCTCCAGAGCCTGTGCTTCCTCTGGTGCCCCCAGAGCGCCCTCCAGAGCCTGGTTCCCTGCTGTTTCCTGTCCATTCCTGTCTCCCTGTGGATTATATTTAATAAACCCTATGCACTGGACCTCCTTGCTCCTCCTCGTCTTTCCCCGCACACAACTACACCGTGACACTTATTATATACTTAAAATGTACATTAAAAAAAATAAAATGATTACAGTTTGACAGGTTAAATATAAATACATTAATCTGTAGTGTGAAATATACATGTGTATTTATCAACATCAACTCAGACCTGCATATTGAAATACACAGACTCCACTTTCAGAATTCACCAGAAACTATCCTGTTGTTGATGTGCCAAACAGTTGTAGAATTATTATTTTTTTCCGTGATATCATATTATACTATTGGAATCAAAATAAAGACATGGCTAGTTTTGTTACACGAGGGGTTGTTTGCTTTCAAGTGACTCTAATTAGGTGTTTTAATCATTTTTCCTTCCCTACAGGTTTGCACAAGGTTTGCAGTTGAAGCAACTTGACATGATCACTGAGGGTATAGCGGGAAGCTCAAAGACACTGACAATGACAAAACTACTCAGAAAGGTTGTTGCATTACTACATTTCAATGTTTGATAAGTCAAAACCAACTGTAGACAACTTTACTGCTATGCATTGCTACAAATTTATTTGATGCACTTAATTAACTTCCATACTAAAATTCCTAGTATTCCTAGTATACTAAGACATTTTTACAAGTCAACTTGTTATGTTTGTTATTTCAATATCTGAAGGTGTGCATTGCTGCTCTCAAAAGGCTGAGGAACAGAGGAATTAGAATTGGTGGTCGACATTGATTTGTTGTTATCGATGAGAGCAAGTTTGCCCACAAACGAAAGGTAGGCTGTTTATTTGCATACAGCTATAACTTTACTTCACATATATCAGTTTTGTCATGTTAGTGCAGTGCCAGTCTGAGATTATGGATGGAGAAAATACAAAAGAGAAAAAGTTCAGAGGAAAATAACTTGAAAATGAAGTGTTATGCTCAGACAAGTGATAAGACCTGCGTTAATATTGAAAAAGCTTGTAGCAGACGGAAAGCCTGGAAAGCCTGGAAACAGGCACCAAGGCTGATGCTGTATATGTTTATATGTTAATATGGCTGCTGTGTATGTCCTTAAAAGAAAATGAAAAAAAAACTCATCAGACTTCTGTGTTGAGATTGCAGTGCAAAAATGTGTATTGTAAAGATGGTATTGTTGTGGAGCCACAACAACATCACAAACAGCATGATCTTAATTTCACAAGCATGACAGACAAGTATAAATGAGGCACATTGAATGTTAAGAGATTAAATGGTAAGAGCAAAATGTTAATATTGGTATAAATTTAATGTCAGTGTTTAAACATGGGATGAATGGAAAAAAGCGATACATTTGAAAACATGCGCTATATTAAGAAATAAATATACCCTTCATTTATAATCAGACAATAAACCTGTAAACAAAATATATTAAAATCAGGGTAGCATGGTATTCCGCTAATCTATGTTCTGTTAAAAAGCAATACAATCCAAAATATTTTTTTATGTATATGACAGCTTTTGTACAGAAACATATAAAAGTGAACCAATATTTTGTTGTAAGGAAATTAAATTATTTAAATGGAAAAATGTAAGAAATAAAAATGCATTTGCACCTGTTTTTTTTATTAGCAAGCCAGATAAGAAGGATCAGAATATTAACTGTCCAAGAGTCCAAAAATACAGCACAACCCTTATTAAAGAATTTATCTTGTTTTATTTATTTTTTAGTACCATCGTGGCCGATGTGGCAACACTTAGCATCGTGAATGGCAGTGGGTCTTCGGGATGCTAGAGGTTGATGATATTTCCAGAAGACCCATTCTGAGACTCATCAAGGCAAACACTTATAAGCCAAATTCAAGGACACATCTGTTAAGAATCTGGTCGGTGTTCTGCGGACCGCTCACCACCAGATGTCGCTCTCACCTTATCCTCACACTCAGACTGTTGCACCACACCCCGGACTACATCTCCCGTCATGCAGCACGCTGATTGGGTCAGCACCTGGGACCAATCAGGTGCGCTATAAAAGCCCCGGTCTTTCCAATGCAGATCACGGAGTATTGTTGTTGTGTTCATTGTTAGCGTTCCCAGTTTCCTAGTTCCTTAGCTTCCTAGTTCCTAGTTCCCCTGTGTTTAGTTCCCTCGCCTGGCCATCACATCTCGACTGTCTCGCCGCCTGCCTACTGGACTCTAGCTCGTTTATTGGTTTATTCTCTCGTCTCTTCCCTTCACGGATTACGTTCGCCACGGATTGACCCTCGCCTGCTTCACGGACTTCTATTGTGCCTAGCCCTAACTTATCTGTTTGCTGTTGTTTTGACCCTGCCTGTTTGACCATGTCTCTGCCTCGTCCCTTTAATAAAAGCTCGCACATGGATCCGCTCGTCTCTCGTCTCACTCACACCGTTACAACATCAGACCAAGAACATCAATCCTTACGGATGAATGGCGTGCCTACAAGAGACAGCTTTCCCAGTACGGATATCGTCAATATTCTGTCTGCCATAAAAGACACTTTGTAGATCCAGGGACTGGTGCTCATACTCAGCATATCGAGCGTGCATGGCAAAATTACAAGTTGGAAATATGGCGTCATAGAGGAAATCGTACTCCTGAGTCATTGAAAACTCACCTCAAAATGATAGAGTGGCACCACTGGTTAGGTGTACGCCATTATGATGGTGTCTTAGGTGGACTTATCCACGATGTAAAAAAGAATGTCAAGAAAATATAAATGTGTGGGATGCTGTAATTAACTGTTTTTGCAGTGACATGGACCAAATTCTGCATGGCTTAACCCACCATTGTACTGTTTTCATTTTAATTTGGGGTGGATTGCTCTCAAAATGCAATAAAATATAATTTTATCAATTTTAATCATTATTATTTTTATTGGATGATTGATTTTATATCTCTAACACCTATTCATCTTTTTATATGGAATTTGAAATTGTCTATTATCTCACCTTGTGTCAACGGAAAATGAAATGAAAAACATTCATGACGCTGTTATAAAATAATTTGACAGAGCATTAGCACTTAATGACATTTTAATGACAAGTTCAATTTGTATCACTAGTTGAGGTCAAGAAAAATATTCATGAAGCTTTTATAAAATTATTTGACAGAGTATTAGCCTTAATGACATTTTAATGACAAGTTCAATATTCTTTATTACTTTGTTCTATCTTTTTACTCTTCTGTATGTGCTTGAAGTAGGGCTCAAGAAATGAATGAAAGAATGCATATATAATTCAAGATTGTACTTTGTATTACAAAAGCAAAACATTTTTATGTTACATGCTTATTTTGGGTTAGTCTACTTTTTATGAATGAGTAATCCAATCATGTGCTGCATTTATAGTAGCCTATGCAGAGTAACCTATTCGATTTTATCATTTTAAGTAAGAAGTTTCTACTGTATTTTTCATGAAAATTGAAAACTTTTATAAAAACTTAATGATAATCTACATAAAAATCCACTAAAATTTTATGTAAAGCAACTTTTAAGCAATGGAATTATAAAACAATTCTGGTACTTTATCTGTCTACACTATCATGTATGTTAGTGCTAATGAGTGCATTTATATTAAGTGTACTTAGGTAGCACAGTTGGGAAAATGTACTTGTAGCTAATACATTACTAATATATTTTAAATAAAACACATTTTTAAATCATTCAAAGCACACTTTTAAGAAATACACTAATAAAAGTCCTCTATATATTTTTGCAGTAGTATACTTTATTTCAGTGTACTAAAAATCGATTTAAATATCAGTGGTATTTAGTATACATTTGCAATTACACTGAAGTACTACTGAAATAGAAACACTTTTAATTAAGGTATTTATAGTGCATAATTTTTAGAATTTTATTTGGCACAAAACATAAGAATGTGCAACAAATGCACTTGCTTATATTTAAGCATTTTGTAGTGGATTCAAGTACACTTTATTTTTATCTGGGTATATAAAGAAAGATTTTTATGAAGATAGGTGTGAATAGATAGGTAAGTAAATAGATATAAAGATAGATTAATGTATATGATTTCTGGATGTTGGTGTCTTCTTAATGAGGTTTGACTGCATGACTCTAAGTAATTATAAATAACTGCAAGACACTGGGTTTTATTTTATATTATTACGTGCTTTGTTGTAAATATAAACAATACACTGTTGCTACAATAATTAATTAATTAATTACTTACTTTTTATTTAAAACTGATTTATTTAATTAAAACATGTATTTAATTAAAATGTATTTATTTAGAATTTAAAAAAAAACTCTGGCTGTTGCTGCCCTCTCTCTCTTCTTCTCTTGCCACTGCCTGTCTTGTCCTCTCCTCTTTATTCTTTGCCTGTTCTTTTAGAAAATCAAGAAGAGCATGGCTGTCCCTCAACGTCTTTCTTGACTACTGGCTGCTTCTCAGAAGAAGTAGAAGTCGGTGTGATGACTGAGCCACCGATAGTGGCAGTCAGGTTTATTGCAACAACTAACCAATTGTTTACAGGACTTGACATTAACTAGCCACTTTGGTGGGTTGAAATTTTCAGAATTTCTGCAGGCCCCTAAAAAGACCTAAATTTAGTTCATTGTACAATAAATGTATTTATTATCATTTTTAATATCTTTATTATAACTTTAGTCTTAAATTTGGGGACAGAAAGATAAGAATCATGATGTGGTTTAATGTAAAGATTAAACTTCAAAAGGCTCTTGTTCCAAAAGTGCCACCTACTGGCAGAGATGTGCACTTTCAATAAGTCCATGCTGTTTTTGTTTAGAACAATGTGAAAATAGACCCATATTTAAAGGGGTCATCGGATGCCCATTTTCCACAAGCTGATATGATTCTTTAGGGTCTTAATGAAAAGTCTATTACATGCTTTGGTTAAAATTTCTCAATGGTAACGTAAATAACACCTTTTTTACCTTGCCAAAATCAGCTCTGCAAAAATCATCCTGTTCTAGTCGAGGTTGCTTTAAATGTTAATGAGCTCTGCTCGCCCCGCCCCTCTCTTCTCTCTGTGGAGTGACGAGCCTGTTTACTTTAGCTGCGAAACTTGCTAACTAGCACGTTGTTAGGAAAGGCGATTACAGAGATTCATTAAAAAAACTTATACTCACTTTTGCTGTAAGTGAAGCTGGATCATGAATGATTTGCGTGAACATAGACGGATATATGTAGACCGGGAGGTTCATTCCCTTCACAAACAAACGTAATCCACTGCATCTTCAGCAGCTCAGATGTCGGGAGTAAATGACGACCACTATGTTCATTATTACATCCAGCAACACAACACCTCAATCGCTCAGTCAGAGATATTTTTGTCTAACTTACATCCCTGCTCCGCATGGAAACAATGGAGGTCGACTGTTACAGCTGATTTAGAGCGGATCTGAGGTAAGACACTCGTGTCAATCACCTATCGTGGGAGCGGCCTCTGTCGATGTGACGCCGACAGGCATCTGAGAGCGGCTTGATTAGAAAAAGGGGATACTGTTTTTACAGATTAATTAAAAACCACTGCATGGATTTTTGTCATTATAGAGTAGATTTGCACATACACTGCCAACACAAATTAATGTTCAAACAACATGTATAATTGAACTTTGCATCCGATGACCCCTTTAAGAACCTAATACGCCTTCTAAAAAATCAAAGCAATTAATGTAACTTTATTCATTTAATGTATGATGTACATAATTTCCCAACAACAAAATTGTGGGCAGTGAAAAAGTTGAGTGGCTTGTAACTTCGGAAAACCAGTACCCACAGTGGCTGGTGAGCAAAAAAGTTCATGTCAAGCCCAGCTTGTTTACACTGCAGACGTCTGCGGCGCATTACAGCTTCGACAAGGTTTTATATCACCCTCTATGCACTACCAACTCACAACAGGAGCATTTCATTAGCAAAGCAACTGGATTTGCGAGACCATGTGATTTGACTGTCAAACAGTGTTTTTCTTGATTTTTTTGTTCTGCCATGGTTAGGTTGGCTAAATCATTATGTTTTTTTCCTGTTTGTTTTTTTATGATGTTTCTCGCTATGTCCTGCTTTGTTGTGCTGTAGCCAAAAAACTGTATTTTTAAAAGTTAATACAATTAAAAGTTCAGTTATAAGTGACAAGGATAAACAGTTTGTAATTGTTTTTTTAGTCTGCACAGGGTGTTTTTTTTGTATTTGAACTGTGCAGCTTGGACATGGCATCCTTCAAAAATAGACTCGGCGCCTATCTTTAGCAAAGCAGTATGGAGAGCCATTTCCCATTTCTGGGAAACTTCAGAGACGCGTCCCGACATTGCTGTTATAAACAAAAGCATTGACTACAATGGCTGTGATTAAGGCCCAATCCCAATTCTACCCCTTACCCCTACACTTTTCCCTACCCCTCCGTTTGACGCGTTCACGTGTAGGGGTAGGGGTGTCTCAGTTCTTTTTTGGTTGGGGGGTAGGGGGAAGGGGATTTTTCGGGACCTCACTTCAAACGAAGGGCTAAGAGAAATTTCTAACATGGCTGCTCACTCAAGCAAGCAGACCCATAAATGTAAGTAATTTTTGCCATTAATAAGGATTTTTATGACAATTTTTCATTATATGTATATTACCTTCAATCTTGTGTTTGTGTTTACGGTGATGTTCTGTAAAGAAACGTTTGCAAAAAAACTGCTAAAGTTTGCTAGTGGATAGCACTGATTGCATGATATTAGAAAATACATTTTTATGTCATATACCCAGTGACTTGATTGCATGTTAGGAACAAATATGAAAGCCCAGTGGCAAGGCAGTTTGCTTTAACCACGCATGTGGTAACGTTTTGTTTTGCTTACGGACAAATGTGTACATGTAAATGTACACATGCTTACACTATTCGTACTTTTTGCAACATTTTTGTAACTTATATTCTGTATAGGGATGGTGCATGTCCTCTGGCGTAATGTTAGGAGTAGTGCTGCACGATTAATCGTATCGCAATCGCGATGTCAGCCTGTGCGATTATATGACGGCAAAATGTTGCGATTATATTAAATAAGTGTGGACTTGAGAACACCTACTTTCTGAGACAGTTTGCTGATTTTCCGTACCGCTAACAACACAAACAAACAAACAAAAAAATCTGACAGTTTCTCAGTATAGGCAGTGCACTGTGGCGTGCGCGTGTGCGTGCGTGTTCACTTGTGTGCGCGGCGTGGATGGATGCCGAGGAGATCGACACTGATCTGGTAGCCAAAAAAAATAAAATAAATAAATATGGCAATATTTTGGATTTGAGATTACTGACATTGACCAGAGAGAGGTACTGTGCAAGAATAAGAGGCCCTGTTTCACCTGGTATTAACATGCGTTTTCTGATGCGTCGATCTGATCACAAGTGGACAATGCTAAATACAGTTGTAAATAGGGGTGTAAAACGTTTTCAGCTTGTCCACTTTTGACCACATCCACTTTTCAAAATCCCGTTTGTGTCCCCCTTACTTTCAAATTCATTTGTTAAATTAATGTCTCGTATTGTAGAAAGCACGCTCAGCGCCGCTGAGAATTCACACGATCCTTAAAATGTAAAAAAAGATCTTCAGTTAGGAGGTCAGACGTTTTAGAAGCTCATAATTCATGTACAGTTCTAATGTCTGAAGAGAATCACATGAAATCATACAGGAGAGACGCCAGTCAGTTGAGTTTGTAATGTATGTAAATGCAGGAATGTGGTCAGAAGTGGTCGAAAGTGGACAGAAGAGATGGATTAAAACGCCAGGTGTAAACGACTGTCTCCATTGTCCACTTGTGATCCGATCGACCAAAAACATATCCAGTTTCCTTTTCAAAAGAGTTTACACAGAGTATATGTTACATTCTTCATAAATGTCCGTTTGTTTGGGCAAAATCTTTAAAATATCTTATTTTTGTGAAAATGTGTATGTTTTTATTTTATTTAATTTAGCTATACTTTTGAGAAAATAAGTTTACATTAATGCAAATGCTATTTCATTTGGTAAAAATAATTTATTTTGAAACCATTTCTAGTGTTACAAATACACATTTCCGCATTATCACTAATCTGTGTGTGCATTTTCTTTAAAAACCCATCAAGTTGACTCACAATACCATTTATTATAATCGCAATCGCATATCGTATGACAGTGTAGTAGTGGTGTCCCATTTCTTAGAGGAAAATTTTTAACTCTTCCCCCTTCCACTTCGTTTCAAGGGGCAAGGGGAAGGGGCGAGGGGTAGGCAAAAGGGTAGAAAATAGAATTGGGATTGGGCCTAACTCCGGTGGCCATGTCAGAGCCGTAATGCCGGTGTTGGGGAGTAGCCAGCTACAAGTAGCGACGCTACTAATGAAACGTAACGTAACATTTTTCATCAGCGTGACAGTAGCTAAGCTACTTTTAAAATAGTGTAGCTTTTTCAGTAGCTAACTACTCTTTCCAGCAAGTAGCGGTGAAGCACAACCAAAAGCTACATTCTGACGAGTTTAGACAAGTCACGAGCCTTTCAATGCATTGAGACGGCAAATGTCTTCTTCTGACTAGATCACAAACTAAATTTGTCCATTACTGCCATCTGTTGTGATAGCATGCATCTTGCCGCTTTACAGTCTGTCCACCGACAAGAGATCGACTGATGATTTCGCAAATGATGTACAGGAGTGGATATTTCACATGAATCAACTGAAATTTATGCAATACAAAGAATAAAATGCGGTTTACGTCGAAGACATGAGGAACACTCCACTTTTGAAAATAGGCTCATTGTCCAACTCCCCCTAGAGTTCAACAGTTGAGTTTTACCATTTTCAAATCCATTCAGCCGATCTCCGAGTCAGGAGGTAGCACTTTTAGCATAGCTTAGCATAGATCATTGAATCTGATTAGACCGTTAGCATCTCGCTCAAAAATGACCAAAGAGTTTTGGTATTTTTCCAATTTAAAACATGAATCTTCTGTAGTTGCATCGTGTACTAAGACTGACGAAAAACAAGAAGTTGTGATTTTCTAGGCTGATATGGCTAGGAACTATACTCTCATTTCGGCGTAATAATCAAGAAACTTTGCTGCTGTACAATGGTTGCAGCAGGCACAATGATATTACGCAGCACCTGAAAATAGGCTAACTTCCGTCAACATAACCAACGTGACCACCAGTTTGCACAGGGAGAGTATTCTCAGGTGCTGCGTAATATCATTGCACCTACTTGTATTTATTTATTTATACTACTCTATATGCAGACTACTTGTATTTATACTACTTTATACTAGGTTTTTTGTTTTATTTTTGTAACTGGTTAATTTAGTACTTGGATGATAAGCCCTCAAGGTTAGCTATTTTTATTTCATGTTTTTATTTTATATTTGTCTTTGTGCCAATGTAGGATGTTCTTGATAGATGTTAGTCTTAAATTGTAGTTTTGTTGTTAAATAGCCAATAATTTTGTCTTGAATATATTTTTCTTTTGCAAAAAACGCATATCATTCATTTGCTTGTTATGATGTGTGGAGTCAAATTATTGAAAGAATAAAAAAAGAAGATATTCACAGACGTCAGAGAGACAATTTGTTTTATTCAACTGGGTTGCTAAAGCACATTGTCAAAATTTTAACTATATTTCTCTCTATATTAGTGCAAAACAAGCAAATACATGAATGTTTGAAGTCTTCCTCACTATTAAAACTTCTCAGTAATTGGTGCTCCAAGTTTGGGCATGTGCCAAATTTTCTAGTCTTCTTCCAATTTAGACCATTTTCTGCTAGAGACTTCTCACTGCCTCACCTTGTCCAACATCTTCTTGGTGAGAAATGCAGCCGATTCAGCAATGCATAAAATAAGGTTAACAAAAAGTTATCACTAGTTAATGCTCATAAAAAACAGGGAGATCTAGATCATCTAGAACACACCAGTACTGCTGGGATTTGCAACCATCATAACTGAGCTGATCTGCTATGCTGTTGTATTCCTGCTCAGCAACAGCTACTTTATTCATCTTTTCTCCCTTACAGCGGCTACAAAAATAAGTGCATATGTGCAACCTGACCACTTGGTAAATTCACGGTGTTTGTGTTTCACCTGTTTGACTGTACAGGTGCTGTGTTCACTATTTGAGACTGACTGTTCTTTTGTTTTCTATATTTTTTACTCTTTATTTATTAATTGACATGCTATATCTCAGTGTGAAAACAATTTATCTTTCACTATAATCACTTTTGGCCATGTGTAAAATCAGTTGAATTTGTCAGTTGATATATATATTATATTCACTGAAGCAGCATTGACTAACAGCTGATACTCATGGACCACAGGAGAATGAACACCATAAATATCACAACATCAAAATATCAAAACATTTCAAATTAGGTTTTGTGTTTAATAGCATGCACTGGTGGAAATCATTATGGCAAGAATGACATTTTATATATTTATGTTAAAACTTACAGAAATCACTACCTTGCAACTGCTAATTTAATAGTCATTTATGTGATGTCCTTATCACATACAGACAAATAGGATGATGTTCAGTTTCTGCAAATTGCTGATATCTGGCATCTTTATAGGAGATGACCTCTTTTTTGTCCTCAAAATGTTTTTTTGAGGAAAACATTTCAGCATTTTTCTCCATATAATGGACTGATATGGTGCCCCAATTTTGAACTTCCAAAACGCAGTTTAAATGCAGCTTCAAACGATCCCAAATGCAGTTGTGTAACAGGACTCGGAGGAAGCATGAATAGATCCAAGTGCGAGCTTTATTAAACAGATCGTAGTCAAGACAGGCAGGGTCCATGGGTGAGGGCTCCCTCTGCTGGCGTGGCATTACAAGTTGTAAACAATCCCAGCCGAGAAAGAAGGGTCTTATCTAGTGTAACGATCGGTTATTTTAATAAAAATAATACAATTTATATACTTTTTTAATGCCAAATGCTCATCTTGGTTTACTCTGCCTGAACTGTTATTGTTCCGGTTCATGACGGTTCAAACTCCCATCTCATGTTCTCCCTCAACTTCAAAATCATCCTATATCGCTGTTTAATTTTTGTTAAGGGTGTTTGATCTTCTTTGCATGTTCACTCTTTTGTGTCGATACTTCTGCCGAGATGTAGGATGATTTTGAAATGATTTTTGAAGTTGAGGGAGAAAATACAATTTTCAAAGAGTTTTTCGACATACCCTAACTGTCTTCAGCCAGAATACACAGAGTCCAACGAGAGTAAGGCAAGACGAGCGTTTGAAAAGTATTTAAATAGTATTTTTTTAATGAAAATAACTAATTGTTTCACTAGATAAGACCCTTCGTCATCGGCTGGGATCATTTAGAGCCTTTGAAACTGCATTTAAACTACATTTTGTAAGTTCAAAATCGGGGGAACCAGTCAAGTCCATTATATGGAGAAAAATCCTGAAATGCTTTCCTCAAAAACCGTAATTTCAACTGAAGACAGAAAGACCCAAACATCTTGGATGACGAGGGGGTGAGTAAATTATTTGAGAATTGTTGTTCTGGAAGTGCAGTTCTCCTTTAATTGTGTGACAAAGTGATAGAGCATATAAAGTATGGCACATGCCTCAAGCAAAATGCCATGTTTCATGGTCACCCATCATCATTATTAATGATCTTGTATCAAGATGCATTTGAAGTCATAAATCCATTCAGCTCTTCAGGTTAAAAGAAACAAAAAATCCCAACCACAACCGCTCCTTAGCTGACCCAGTGCAGCTTATTTTACTGTGTAGAGATGAGGACATCAAAGAAAAGAAAACTCTCTTTTCATTTTAGTAGATATAAGTAATTACGACATTACAATAGTGGTAAAGTAACCCCTTAAAATAATATGTTTGCTTTATGCGCAGTGCTGAAAGAGCCCGAATCCACATCTGAGTTTGCAAGAAGAAATCAATTCAAAATTCACTGTTTAATCCTTTTTGATCACAGCCGAACACTGTGTGGTAACTGTTGCACCTGGCTGCAATTTGCGTGAATATACTGTAACAGCATATGCTGCTTAGGTATGTTTTGAAGCGTGACTGCTGGTTTGTGCTCGTTTTAGCTGGTTCTTAGCTGGTTTAAAGGTATGTACATTTTTGACTCTTCTTCAGCCAAAAAATAACATAATATGTTTGTAGATATATGATATATGATTATATTTACGTAGCTGTTTCTCTGAAAAATAATGCTAGAGCCAGTAATTCTACTCTAAAATGTGCGTTTGGGCAGATTCTGGGACGGAATTGCAGTACCCATTTCAACCGCTAGCTGGCAATATTACATACTGCACAATGCTCTATGAACAGAGGAACATTAAAACACAGTAAATCAACTCATCAAATTAGCCTTTTTCACAAAAATCGGAAGTGACGTCAGCGCAGGGTAAAGTCAGTTCCGCTACAGGTCTGTGCATTAATATGCTCTTGTCTCAAATAATGCCTTTTACCTTTTCTTTTTTGTCTGCTTTTCAAGTTGTTATATAATCAACAAAGAAACAACATTTTACTTGTTTGTAATTTATATGGGCACTCAGACCGGTACTCGTCAATATAATATATGCGCAACATAGCACCAGCTATAGTTTCTGTTCTCCGTCTCCGGTATATTTAAGCGTATTTTCTCAATTTACTCAGTCATTTCCCTCGAATCACTACATCATGGTAAATTATGACAGCGTTTATATCCAAATGCACATTTCCCCAAGAATAAATGAAACAATTCTGAGTCCGGATGATGCATAAACTCAATACAACAACGTAATCCAGATCCAAAAGGAATAAAGCCATTAATCGGAGTCATGTCTTATTTAGTATTACATTATTTTATTATGTATATCCCTGGGCACATTATGCAACGTACATTTACACCCTAAAGTTAATAATGCAAAGGAGAGCAAGTAGAAAATACAATATTACTTTCATAATAATAATAATAATAACAATATTAATCGCGAAAAAAAATGATGTGAAGAGTCATAATGCACAGCCAGCACCAAATAGACAGTATGGCAAAACTTAAAACTGTACTGTATTATAAGTGCTAACATTCATAATTAAATAAACATAGTATTTGTGATGACCAGACGCTGACACAAAGTTTTTGAATAAATGTTTTGCTATTTTGTAAAAATAGACTTTGATTCCCGAACTTACTCTTGTTCAGTACAGCCGCTGCTGTCACTGGAAAAACGTTTACCCTGCAAGCGCCAATCCGGAAGCCAGAAACACGGAAGTGTGAAAAAGGCTAATTACAGTGCAAGGCTCATCGCGTGTCCTCCATCTGGCAAACCCGCTTGAGCTTCGAGTCTGAGTAGGAGGAAGCGAGAGAAACGGCTCTCTCCAATATTCTGAATTTGGACTGCAGTACCCACTTCAACCGCTAGCTGTCAATCTCACATACTGCACCTTTAAGATGGTCATGAGTAGATTTTAAAGCTGTGAAGACAACACAACACAAAATTAAACCGTAATACAGATAGAAATCTAGTTTTAAAAAATTAAAATTAACAAAATTTGGATAATTTTTTCAGGAAACAAGACATAATATCTTATTTTATTTATAATATCTTATCTTACTTGTCAAGTAAACACATCCTGGTTAAAGAATTTTTAGATATTTATACTAGAAAACAAGACAAAAATACTAAGGAAGAATTTTTTTTTTTTTTTTTTGCAGACAGACAAAAATCAGACAGAGAATGAGACACAGAGACCCTTAACTCTTCTTTCAGCTTCTTTCAATCATTAAACACATCAAAAGGTTCTGTCATCATGAGTTAAAGCATACACTGTTTATTTCTGCATTTAGTC
>NW_026127234.1:0-27055 GCF_022985175.1 Labeo rohita | reverse complement strand
CTGAAAAACCGAAATCATTTTCCCTAAAAACCCCCAAAAAAAAACACACTTCCCAAACCCTCAAACCCCAAAAGGAAGAACCCACTCGTTCGCTAAAAAAGGAGAAAAAATCCGGTTGGAAAACCCTTTTAAAAAACTAAGAAAACCCCTTTGTAATTTTAAAATTTTCAAAAAAATTCAAAAGTTTATTAAATGCCCCCCTTAAGGTTTTTGCATGTACCCTTTTTAAAACCCCCCCAAAATTTTTGGGGAATTTTGAAAGAAACCAATTAAAATTTTCATTTTTTAAAAAAGTGTTTTCACCGCCTTTTTGCCCGGATTTTTTGGGGGTTGTTTTAAATGTACCAGAAAGGTAAAAATTTTTGTCAAATTAAAATTTTTCCCTTTTCTTTAAAGTTTAATCTCCATGGTTGTTATAATTTTAAACACGTTAAGCTTAAAACCAAAAGCATTTTTACCACTCTTAGAAAAAAATGTGGTTGAAAACAACCCTTTTTTGAAAAAATGTTAAATTTTAAAATAAAGGGGTCCGGCCCCCAGATCCTTATGGGCCCTTGCCTCAAAAAGGGGCACGTCGAATTAAGACAGGGGCCTGAAAAAAAAAAAGGTTTTAAAAAACCAGGAAAACCTCTCCTGGGGGGAAAATTTTTTTAAAAGAACTAAAATTTTGTTTTTTTTTAAAGTAAAACCTTTTGAAAAAATTTTTAAACTGGGGAAAAGGTGCCCAACAGACGACTTTTTTTTTTAACCCTTTGAAACCCACTTCCAGTACCTTGGGCCATTTCTTTATAATGCACCCAAAAAGTTTAAAAATTTTTTTTGCCCCTTAAAAATGGGTTTTCCCCCCTTTGGGAAAAAACCCCAGCCTTTTGATTTAAACCCCCAGCCGGGCCCATTCAGGTTTTTAACAAAAACCTTTTAAATTTCAAAAAAAACCACCAAAAACCCCCATTACGCCCAAACCCCCTTTAAAGAAAAATGGGGGGGGCCCCCCCCTTTTCCTTTTTTTAAAAGGATTTTTTTCCCCCCAAAAAAGTTAAAAAAAGGAAAATTTTTGGGCCGGGTTTTTTTAAAAAAAATTTTTGGGGTTTTTTGGGGTTTTAAACCCAAATTTTTGGGGGGGGGCCCAAAAGGGGCCCCCCCCTTTCCGGAAAAAGGGCCCGCCCGGAAAATTTTTTTGGGTTTTTTAAAAAATTTTTTGGCTTTAAAAAAAAAAAAGGAAAAAATTTTTTGGGGTTTTTTCCCCCCTTGGGGGAAAATTTTTTTCCCAAAAAAATTTTGGAAAATTTTTTAAAAAAAATTGAAAAAAAAAGGGGCCTGTTAAAAGGGTTTTAAAATTTTTTAAATTTTAATTTTTTTTTTTTTTTAAAAAAAAGGGGCCGGGCCCCTTTTTTTTTTAAAAAAAGGGTTTTTGGGGAATTTTTTTTTGTCCATTAAAAAAAATTTTTTTTTCCTTTTAAAAGGGAAAGGGGGGAAAAAAGGCCCCCCCTTTTTTTTTTTTAAAAAAAATTTTTTTTTTCCCCCCCGGGGCAAGGGTTAAAAAAAAACCCCCTTTTTCCCCTTTAAAAAAACCCCCCCTTTTCCCTTTTTTCCCCCCGGTTTAAAAAAATTTTTAACCCAATTTTTTTTTTCCCCCGGGGGAAAACCCCAAAAAACCCCCCCCCCAAAAAAAAACCCCAAAAAAGAAAAAAAAAAGGTTTTTTTTTAAAAAATTTTTAATTTTTTTTTTCCCCCCCGGGTTTTTCATATTTTTTTCCCCGGGGCCCGGGGGCCCCCCCCCCCAAAAATTTTTTAAAAAACCCCGTTTTTGTTCCCAAAATTTTTTTCCCCCCCCCCAAAATTTTTTCAGAGCTAGAACAAAGTCTATAAAGCACCAGATACAGCTCAGCTTATATTGCACCAGCTGGTATGCCTTTGTATGCTCATCAGCACAGAAGTGAGTGTGCCAACAGTCAATTGTCTGTGCACAAAACTGCTCTCTTCAAAAGGCTTTCACATTTAAAAGTAAAAAGATTATGAGCACTCGGGAGAATCTTGACGCAGTTGCGCTCTGCAGATGGATGCTTTGGCACAGCCGCGAGCTGGAAATCGCTTCCAACCCAGCTGTCGGTGGCACGGTCGTAACGCTGGATTTCGCTTGGAGCCTCAGTGATAGGCCGCAGTTTTTATCTCGAAACCATGCATCAGTTCATAAGGAAGTGATCTCGACATGGTTATATTTTTGTCTAATATTTAATGGCACATTTGTGCTATAAAGAATAAAAAAAAAAAAAAGTTGTAGTTAATAGGCTCTTATTGGCCTTATAAACCAAGCTCTCCATAGGAGGGGCTAAAATGACATTTTATGAAGACACTTAATGGTATTAGATGATTTGTACATTGCATTTAATAGATAAAACTATTGACAAAACATTTAAAGGTAAAAGGTGTAAGCTTACACAGGTTGAATCTGACTTTTAGTTTGGCTAACCTAGTGACCAGCAGGCGTCAACAGCCAGTGACATTTCTAAGTGCTGTGAAACAGCGAATTCTTGCGTGAATTAATTGGTTCAGTCCACTCAAAGCTTAAAAAATTGTTTGTTTTTGTTGTCACCACTAAATAATGGGCAATGGCTGACCTCACATTGCAAAGCAGAACCCACGCCTGATTTGCTCATTTTATACACCCATTGCTTTCTCTGCTCCGATTCTAATCCAATACCATGCTACTTTGCTATACTAAAAAACACTGATTTTCATCAATTTCCACTTCAAAAACACACCACACCAGACCACTCAGATCATACTCCTTTCACCTACATTGCCAAACGCAATACAAAAGCTCATCAACAACAGAGTGCGACGTAGACCGCCACTCTGTCTTTTTGATTCGCTCTCAAGGAGCACCACAGCTCATCATCGCGGGTTGGGAGACAAACACTTTGAAAACACATTTCCAAGTAAAAAACTATAGAAATGATTCCTGAAAATATAGTCTTAAACTTTTCTTGTAACTCAAACAGTAGTTTATTTGAAGTGCCCCTCCTCTCAGACGGTTTGCATAGATGACTCCTGAAGCTTTAACCTTTCACGCAACCTTTGGCGCACATTTCAGAACTAAAGCACATTCCCAATCCCTCAAAGTCTAGTGTTAACCAACGATGTGGCATATCAACCTGCCTATATTGCCACCCAATGTTTTGTGGTGTGCCTGTCAAAAAACTAAATGTAGAAAACCTTTAGAGGAAGTGTGCCAATAATTAATTGTCTAAAAGTCTAAAAACTGTTTCTTAAAAGGCTTTCTACGTTTAAAGTAAAGATTATGAGCATTTCCAGAATCTTGACGTTAGCTGCGCTCTTGCATATAGTGATGGATGCTTTTGAAACACTGCTTCGTGAAGCTTGAAACCTTTGCGAGTCATTTTTCGAACCAGCTAACTGTAGCTCGTATCAAACTGCCAAATCGCTGGATTTCAGTAAACAAACCTTTGTTGCATCAGAACTGTTTGAAATCTTTGGAAATTTCAGTGATAGGGTCCGCTTAGAAGTCTCTGCAAACCCATGTATCAGTCTATATGGGCTTTACCTGATCTCGGATAAATGGGCTAATTTTGTCAGACATTTTAATGGCACATTTGTGCTATAAAGAATAAAAAAAAAAAAGTTGTAGTTAATAGGCTCTTATTGGCCTTATAAACCAAGCTCTCCATAGGGGCTGAAATGACATTTTATAAAGACACTTAATGGTATTAGATGATTTGTACATTGCATTTAATAGATAAAACTATTGACAAAACATTTAGCACTGGTTGCAAAAGGTGTTCTTACACAGGTTGAATCTGACTTTTAGTTGCATTACACCTCTATGACCAGCAGCGTCAACAGCCAGTGACATTTCTAAGTGCTGTGAAACAGCGGAATTCTTGCATGAATTAGTGGTTCAGTCCACTCAAAAATTAAAAAATTGTTTGTTTGTTGTCACCACTTAAATAATGGGCAATGGCTGACCTCACATTGCAAAGAGAACCCCACGCCTGATTTGTTCATTTTATACACCCATTGCTTTTCTCTGCTCCGATTCTAATCCAGATACCATGCTACTTTTGCTATACTAAAAAAACACTGATTTTCATCAATTTCCACTTCAAAAAACACCACACCTGACCACTCAGATCATACTCCTTTCACCTATATTGCCAAACGCAATACAAAGCTCATCAAAACAGTTCTGATGCAACAAAGGTTCGTTTACTGAAATCCAGCGATTTGGCAGTTTGATACGTACTACAGTTAGCTGGTTCGAAAAAATGACTCGCAAAGGTTTCCAAGCTTCACGAAGCAGTGTTTCAAAAGCATCCATCACTATATGCAAGAGCGCAACTAACGTCAAGATTCTGAAATGCTCATAATCTTTTACTTTAAACGTAGAAAGCCTTTTAGAGAAACAGTTTTTAGACTTTTAGACAATTATTTATTGGCACACTTCCTCTAAAAGGTTTTCTACATTTAGCTTTGACAGGCACACCACAAAACATTGCCCAGCGGGCAATATAGGCAGGCTGATATGCCACATCGTTGGTTAACACTAGACTTTGAGGGATTGGGAATGTGATTTGTGCTTTTAGCCCTGAAATGTGCGCCAAAAGGTTGCGCGAAAGGTTTGATGAGCTGTGGTGCTCCTTTCTGAGAGCGAATCAAAGACAGAGTGGCGGTCTACGTCGCACTCTGTTGTTGATGAGCGTTTTGTATTGCGTTTGGCAATATAGGCGAAAGGAGTATGATCTGAGTGGTCTGGTGTGGTGTGTTTTTTGAAGTGGAAATTGATTAAAATCAGTGTTTTTTTAGTATAGCAAAGTAGCATGGTATTTGGATTAGAATCGGAGCAGAGAAAAGCAATGGGTGTATAAAATGAGCAAATCAGGCGTGGGTTCTCTTTGCAATGTGAGGTCAGCCATTGCCCATTATTTAAGTGGTGACAACAAAAACAAACAATTTTTAAGCTTTGAGTGGACTGAACCAATTAATTCACGCAAGAATTCGCTGTTTCACAGCACTTAGAAATGTCACTGGCTGTTGACGCCTGCTGGTCATAGAGGTGTAATGCAACTAAAAGTCAGATTCAACCTGTGTAAGAACACCTTTTGCAACCAGTGATAAATGTTTTGTCAATAGTTTTATCTATTAAATGCAATGTACAAATCATCTAATACCATTAAGTGTCTTTATAAAATGTCATTTTCCCCCCTCCTATGGAGAGCTTGGTTTATAAGGCCAATAAGAGCCTATTAACTACAACTTTTTTTTTTTTTATTCTTTATAGCACAAATGTGCCATTAAAATGTCGACAAAATTAGCCCATTTATCCGAGATCAGGTAAAGCCCATATAGACTGATACATGGGTTTGCAGAGATCGCCCCCTAGCGGACCCTATCACTGAAATTTCCAAAGATTTCAAAACAGTTCTGATGCAACAAAGGTTCGTTTACTGAAATCCAGCGATTTGGCAGTTTGATACGTACTACAGTTAGCTGGTTCGAAAAAATGACTCGCAAAGGTTTCCAAGCTTCACGAAGCAGTGTTTCAAAAGCATCCATCACTATATGCAAGAGCGCAACTAACGTCAAGATTCTGAAATGCTCATAATCTTTTACTTTAAACGTAGAAAGCCTTTTAGAGAAACAGTTTTTAGACTTTTAGACAATTATTTATTGGCACACTTCCTCTAAAAGGTTTTCTACATTTAGCTTTGACAGGCACACCACAAAACATTGCCCAGCGGGCAATATAGGCAGGCTGATATGCCACATCGTTGGTTAACACTAGACTTTGAGGGATTGGGAATGTGCTTTTAGCCCTGAAATGTGCGCCAAAAGGTTGCGCAAAACGTTAAAGCTTCAGGAGTCATCTATGCAAAACCGTCTGAGAGGAGGGGCACTTCAGAATAAACTACTGTTTGAGTTACAAGAAAAGTTTAAGACTATATTTTCAGGAATCATTTCTATAGTTTTTTTCTTGGAAATGTGTTTCGAAAGTGTTTGTCTCCCAACCCGCGATGATGAGCTGTGGTGCTCCTTTCTGAGAGCGAATCAAAGACAGAGTGGCGGTCTACGTCGCACTCTGTTGTTGATGAGCGTTTTTGTATTGCGTTTGGCAATATAGGCGAAAGGAGTATGATCTGAGTGGTCTGGTGTGGTGTGTTTTTTGAAGTGGAAATTGATGAAAATCAGTGTTTTTTTAGTATAGCAAAGTAGCATGGTATCTGGATTAGAATCGGAGCAGAGAAAAGCAATGGGTGTATAAAATGAACAAATCAGGCGTGGGTTCTCTTTGCAATGTGAGGTCAGCCATTGCCCATTATTTAAGTGGTGACAACAAAAACAAACAATTTTTTAAGCTTTGAGTGGACTGAACCAATTAATTCACGCAAGAATTCGCTGTTTCACAGCACTTAGAAATGTCACTGGCTGTTGACGCCTGCTGGTCATAGAGGTGTAATGCAACTAAAAGTCAGATTCAACCTGTGTAAGAACACCTTTTGCAACCAGTGATAAATGTTTTGTCAATAGTTTTATCTATTAAATGCAATGTACAAATCATCTAATACCATTAAGTGTCTTTATAAAATGTCATTTTCGCCCCTCCTATGGAGAGCTTGGTTTATAAGGCCAATAAGAGCCTATTAACTACAACTTTTTTTTTTTTTTTTTTATAGCATAGCAAAATGTGCCATTAAAATGTCGACAAAATTAGCCCATTTATCCGAGATCAGGTAAAGCCCATATAGACTGATACATGGGTTTGCAGAGATCGCCCCCTAGCGGACCCTATCACTGAAATTTCCAAAGATTTCAAAACAGTTCTGATGCAACAAAGGTTCGTTTACTGAAATCCAGCGATTTGGCAGTTTGATACGTACTACAGTTAGCTGGTTCGAAAAAATGACTCGCAAAGGTTTCCAAGCTTCACGAAGCAGTGTTTCAAAAGCATCCATCACTATATGCAAGAGCGCAACTAACGTCAAGATTCTGAAATGCTCATAATCTTTTACTTTAAACGTAGAAAGCCTTTTAGAGAAACAGTTTTTAGACTTTTAGACAATTATTTATTGGCACACTTCCTCTAAAAGGTTTTCTACATTTAGCTTTGACAGGCACACCACAAAACATTGCCCAGCGGGCAATATAGGCAGGCTGATATGCCACATCGTTGGTTAACACTAGACTTTGAGGGATTGGGAATGTGATTTGTGCTTTTAGCCCTGAAATGTGCGCCAAAAGGTTGCGCGACAGGTTAAAGCTTACAGGAGTCAACTATGCAAAACCGTCTGAGAGGAGGGGCACTTCAGAATAAACTACCGTTTGAGTTGCAAGAAAAGGTTAAGACTATATTTTCAGGGATCATTTCTATAGTTTTTTTCTTGGAAATGTGTTTCGAAAGTGTTTGTCTCCCAACCCGCGATGATGAGCTGTGGTGCTCCTTTCTGAGAGCGAATCAAAGACAGAGTGGCGGTCTACGTCGCACTCTGTTGTTGATGAGCGTTTTGTATTGCGTTTGGCAATATAGGCGAAAGGAGTATGATCTGAGTGGTCTGGTGTGGTGTGTTTTTTGAAGTGGAAATTGATGAAAATCAGTGTTTTTTTAGTATAGCAAAGTAGCATGGTATCTGGATTAGAATCGGAGCAGAGAAAAGCAATGGGTGTATAAAATGAACAAATCAGGCGTGGGTTCTCTTTGCAATGTGAGGTCAGCCATTGCCCATTATTTAAGTGGTGACAACAAAAACCAACAATTTTTTAAGCTTTGAGTGGACTGAACCAATTAATTCACGCAAGAATTCGCTGTTTCACAGCACTTAGAAATGTCACTGGCTGTTGACGCCTGCTGGTCATAGAGGTGTAATGCAACTAAAAGTCAGATTCAACCTGTGTAAGAACACCTTTTGCAACCAGTGATAAATGTTTTGTCAATAGTTTTATCTATTAAATGCAATGTACAAATCATCTAATACCATTAAGTGTCTTTATAAAATGTCATTTTCGCCCCTCCTATGGAGAGCTTGGTTTATAAGGCCAATAAGAGCCTATTAACTACAACTTTTTTTTTTTTTTTTTCTTTATAGCACAAATGTGCCATTAAAATGTCGACAAAATTAGCCCATTTATCCGAGATCAGGTAAAGCCCATATAGACTGATACATGGGTTTGCAGAGATCGCCCCCTAGCGGACCCTATCACTGAAATTTCCAAAGATTTCAAAACAGTTCTGATGCAACAAAGGTTCGTTTACTGAAATCCAGCGATTTGGCAGTTTGATACGTACTACAGTTAGCTGGTTCGAAAAAATGACTCGCAAAGGTTTCCAAGCTTCACGAAGCAGTGTTTCAAAAGCATCCATCACTATATGCAAGAGCGCAACTAACGTCAAGATTCTGAAATGCTCATAATCTTTTACTTTAAACGTAGAAAGCCTTTTAGAGAAACAGTTTTTAGACTTTTAGACAATTATTTATTGGCACACTTCCTCTAAAAGGTTTTCTACATTTAGCTTTGACAGGCACACCACAAAACATTGCCCAGCGGGCAATATAGGCAGGCTGATATGCCACATCGTTGGTTAACACTAGACTTTGAGGGATTGGGAATGTGATTTGTGCTTTTAGCCCTGAAATGTGCGCCAAAAGGTTGCGCGACAGGTTAAAGCTTACAGGAGTCAACTATGCAAAACCGTCTGAGAGGAGGGGCACTTCAGAATAAACTACCGTTTGAGTTGCAAGAAAAGGTTAAGACTATATTTTCAGGGATCATTTCTATAGTTTTTTACTTGGAAATGTGTTTTGAAAGTGTTTGTCTCCCAACCCGCGATGATGAGCTGTGGTGCTCCTTTCTGAGAGCGAATCAAAGACAGAGTGGCGGTCTACGTCGCACTCTGTTGTTGATGAGCGTTTTGTATTGCGTTTGGCAATATAGGGCGAAAGAGTATATGATCTGAGTGGTCTGGTGTGGTGTGTTTTTTGAAGTAGAAATTGATGAAAATCAGTGTTTTTTTAGTATAGCAAAGTAGCATGGTATCTGGATTAGAATCGGAGCAAAGAAAAGCAATGGGTGTATAAAATGAACAAATCAGGCGTGGGTTCTCTTTGCAATGTGAGGTCAGCCATTGCCCATTATTTAAGTGGTGACAACAAAAACCAACAATTTTTTAAGCTTTGAGTGGACTGAACCAATTAATTCACGCAAGAATTCGCTGTTTCACAGCACTTAGAAATGTCACTGGCTGTTGACGCCTGCTGGTCATAGAGGTGTAATGCAACTAAAAGTCAGATTCAACCTGTGTAAGAACACCTTTTGCAAGCAGTGATAAATGTTTTGTCAATAGTTTTATCTATTAAATGCAATGTACAAATCATCTAATACCATTAAGTGTCTTTATAAAATGTCATTTTCCCCCCTCCTATGGAGAGCTTGGTTTATAAGGCCAATAAGAGCCTATTAACTACAACTTTTTTTTTTTTATTCTTTATAGCACAAATGTGCCATTAAAATGTCGACAAAATTAGCCCATTTATCCGAGATCAGGTAAAGCCCATATAGACTGATACATGGGTTTGCAGAGATCGCCCCCTAGCGGACCCTATCACTGAAATTTCCAAAGATTTCAAAACAGTTCTGATGCAACAAAGGTTCGTTTACTGAAATCCAGCGATTTGGCAGTTTGATACGTACTACAGTTAGCTGGTTCGAAAAAATGACTCGCAAAGGTTTCCAAGCTTCACGAAGCAGTGTTTCAAAAGCATCCATCACTATATGCAAGAGCGCAACTAACGTCAAGATTCTGAAATGCTCATAATCTTTTACTTTAAACGTAGAAAGCCTTTTAGAGAAACAGTTTTTAGACTTTTAGACAATTATTTATTGGCACACTTCCTCTAAAAGGTTTTCTACATTTAGCTTTGACAGGCACACCACAAAAAACATTGCCCAGCGGGCAATATAGGCAGGCTGATATGCCACATCGTTGGTTAACACTAGACTTTGAGGGATTGGGAATGTGCTTTTAGCCCTGAAATGTGCGCCAAAAGGTTGCGCGAAAGGTTAAAGCTTCAGGAGTCATCTATGCAAAACCGTCTGAGAGGAGGGGCACTTCAGAATAAACTACTGTTTGAGTTACAAGAAAAGGTTAAGACTATATTTTCAGGAATCATTTCTATAGTTTTTTACTTGGAAATGTGTTTTGAAAGTGTTTGTCTCCCAACCCGCGATGATGAGCTGTGGTGCTCCTTTCTGAGAGCGAATCAAAGACAGAGTGGCGGTCTACGTCGCACTCTGTTGTTGATGAGCGTTTTGTATTGCGTTTGGCAATATAGGCGAAAGGAGTATGATCTGAGTGGTCTGGTGTGGTGTGTTTTTTGAAGTGGAAATTGATTAAAATCAGTGTTTTTTTAGTATAGCAAAGTAGCATGGTATTTGGATTAGAATCGGAGCAGAGAAAAGCAATGGGTGTATAAAATGAGCAAATCAGGCGTGGGTTCTCTTTGCAATGTGAGGTCAGCCATTGCCCATTATTTAAGTGGTGACAACAAAAACAAACAATTTTTTAAGCTTTGAGTGGACTGAACCAATTAATTCACGCAAGAATTCGCTGTTTCACAGCACTTAGAAATGTCACTGGCTGTTGACGCCTGCTGGTCATAGAGGTGTAATGCAACTAAAAGTCAGATTCAACCTGTGTAAGAACACCTTTTGCAACCAGTGATAAATGTTTTGTCAATAGTTTTATCTATTAAATGCAATGTACAAATCATCTAATACCATTAAGTGTCTTTATAAAATGTCATTTTCGCCCCTCCTATGGAGAGCTTGGTTTATAAGGCCAATAAGAGCCTATTAACTACAACTTTTTTTTTTTTATTCTTTATAGCACAAATGTGCCATTAAAATGTCGACAAAATTAGCCCATTTATCCGAGATCAGGTAAAGCCCATATAGACTGATACATGGGTTTGCAGAGATCGCCCCCTAGCGGACCCTATCACTGAAATTTCCAAAGATTTCAAAACAGTTCTGATGCAACAAAGGTTCGTTTACTGAAATCCAGCGATTTGGCAGTTTGATACGTACTACAGTTAGCTGGTTCGAAAAAATGACTCGCAAAGGTTTCCAAGCTTCACGAAGCAGTGTTTCAAAAGCATCCATCACTATATGCAAGAGCGCAACTAACGTCAAGATTCTGAAATGCTCATAATCTTTTACTTTAAACGTAGAAAGCCTTTTAGAGAAACAGTTTTTAGACTTTTAGACAATTATTTATTGGCACACTTCCTCTAAAAGGTTTTCTACATTTAGCTTTGACAGGCACACCACAAAACATTGCCCAGCGGGCAATATAGGCAGGCTGATATGCCACATCGTTGGTTAACACTAGACTTTGAGGGATTGGGAATGTGATTTGTGCTTTTAGCCCTGAAATGTGCGCCAAAAGGTTGCGCGACAGGTTAAAGCTTACAGGAGTCAACTATGCAAAACCGTCTGAGAGGAGGGGCACTTCAAAATAAACTACCGTTTGAGTTGCAAGAAAAGGTTAAGACTATATTTTCAGGGATCATTTCTATAGTTTTTTACTTGGAAATGTGTTTTGAAAGTGTTTGTCTCCCAACCCGCGATGATGAGCTGTGGTGCTCCTTTCTGAGAGCGAATCAAAGACAGAGTGGCGGTCTACGTCGCACTCTGTTGTTGATGAGCTTTTTGTATTGCGTTTGGCAATGTAGGCGAAAGGAGTATGATCTGAGTGGTCGGGTGTGGTGTGTTTTTTGAAGTGGAAATTGATTAAAATCAGTGTTTTTTTAGTATAGCAAAGTAGCATGGTATCTGGATTAGAATCGGAGCAGAGAAAAGCAATGGGTGTATAAAATGAACAAATCAGGCGTGGGTTCTCTTTGCAATGTGAGGTCAGCCATTGCCCATTGTTTAAGTGGTGACAACAAAAACAAACAATTTTTTAAGCTTTGAGTGGACTGAACCAATTAATTCACGCAAGAATTCGCTGTTTCACAGCACTTAGAAATGTCACTGGCTGTTGACGCCTGCTGGTCATAGAGGTGTAATGCAACTAAAAGTCAGATTCAACCTGTGTAAGAACACCTTTTGCAACCAGTGATAAATGTTTTGTCAATAGTTTTATCTATTAAATGCAATGTACAAATCATCTAATACCATTAAGTGTCTTTATAAAATGTCATTTTCGCCCCTCCTATGGAGAGCTTGGTTTATAAGGCCAATAAGAGCCTATTAACTACAACTTTTTTTTTTTTTTTTTTTTTTCTTTATAGCACAAATGTGCCATTAAAATGTCGACAAAATTAGCCCATTTATCCGAGATCAGGTAAAGCCCATATAGACTGATACATGGGTTTGCAGAGATCGCCCCCTAGCGGACCCTATCACTGAAATTTCCAAAGATTTCAAAACAGTTCTGATGCAACAAAGGTTCGTTTACTGAAATCCAGCGATTTGGCAGTTTGATACGTACTACAGTTAGCTGGTTCGAAAAAATGACTCGCAAAGGTTTCCAAGCTTCACGAAGCAGTGTTTCAAAAGCATCCATCACTATATGCAAGAGCGCAACTAACGTCAAGATTCTGAAATGCTCATAATCTTTTACTTTAAACGTAGAAAGCCTTTTAGAGAAACAGTTTTTAGACTTTTAGACAATTATTTATTGGCACACTTCCTCTAAAAGGTTTTCTACATTTAGCTTTGACAGGCACACCACAAAACATTGCCCAGCGGGCAATATAGGCAGGCTGATATGCCACATCGTTGGTTAACACTAGACTTTGAGGGATTGGGAATGTGATTTGTGCTTTTAGCTCTGAAATGTGCGCCAAAAAAGTTGCGCGACAGGTTAAAGCTTCAGGAGTCATCTATGCAAAACCGTCTGAGAGGAGGGGCACTTCAGAATAAACTACTGTTTGAGTTGCAAGAAAAGGTTAAGACTATATTTTCAGGGATCATTTCTATAGTTTTTTACTTGGAAATGTGTTTTGAAAGTGTTTGTCTCCCAACCCGCGATGATGAGCTGTGGTGCTCCTTTCTGAGAGCGAATCAAAGACAGAGTGGCGGTCTACGTCGCACTCTGTTGTTGATGAGCGTTTTGGCAATATAGGCGAAAGGAGTATGATCTGAGTGGTCTGGTGTGGTGTGTTTTTGAAGTGGAAATTGATGAAAATCTGTGTTTTTTTAGTATAGCAAAGTAGCATGGTATTTGGATTAGAATCGGAGCAGAGAAAAGCAATGGGTGTATAAAATGAACAAATCAGGCGTGGGTTCTCTTTGCAATGTGAGGTCAGCCATTGCCCATTATTTAAGTGGACAACAAAAACAAACAATTTTTTAAGCTTTGAGTGGACTGAACCAATTAATTCACGCAAGAATTCGCTGTTTCACAGCACTTAGAAATGTCACTGGCTGTTGACGCCTGCTGGTCATAGAGGTGTAATGCAACTAAAAGTCAGATTCAACCTGTGTAAGAACACCTTTTGCAACCAGTGATAAATGTTTTGTCAATAGTTTTATCTATTAAATGCAATGTACAAATCATCTAATACCATTAAGTGTCTTTATAAAATGTCATTTTCGCCCCCCTATGGAGAGCTTGGTTTATAAGGCCAATAAGAGCCTATTAACTACAACTTTTTTTTTTTTATTCTTTATAGCACAAATGTGCCATTAAAATGTCGACAAAATTAGCCCATTTATCCGAGATCAGGTAAAGCCCATATAGACTGATACATGGGTTTGCAGAGATCGCCCCCTAGCGGACCCTATCACTGAAATTTCCAAAGATTTCAAATTCGTTTACTGAAATCCAGCAATTTGGCAGTTTGATACGTACTACAGTTAGCTGGTTCGAAAAAATGACTCGCAAAGGTTTCCAAGCTTCACGAAGCAGTGTTTCAAAAGCATCCATCACTATATGCAAGAGCGCAACTAACATCAAGATTCTGAAATGCTCATAATCTTTTACTTTAAACGTAGAAAGCCTTTTAGAGAAACAGTTTTTAGACTTTTAGACAATTATTTATTGGCACACTTCCTCTAAAAGGTTTTCTACATTTAGCTTTGACAGGCACACCACAAAACATCGCCCAGCGGGCAATATAGGCAGGCTGATATGCCACATTGTAGCAAAACCATCTGAGAGGAGGGGCACTTTAGAATAAAATACCGTTTGAGTTGCGATAAAAGGTTAAGACTGTATTTTCAGGGATCATTTTTATAGTTTTTTTTTTTTTGGAAATGTGTTTCAAAAGTGTTTGAATCCCAACCCGCAATGATGAGCTGTGATGCTCTTTACTGAGAGCGAATCAAGCATAGAGCAGCAGTCTACATCGCAGATTTTGTTGCTGATGAGCGTTCTGTTTGCATTTGGCAATAATGGGGAAAGGAGTATGACCTGAGTGTTTTTGGCATGGTGTGTTTTTAGATTGTGTTTGTTTTCTGAAGTGAGAGTTGATGTAAATCAGATTCGTTATTAAAGCAGTGTTGCAAGGTACCTGGGTTGAAATCGCAACTGAGAAAAACAACAGGTGTGTGAATAGAACAAATCAGGCATGGGTTCGCTTCGCAGTGTGAGGTCATTCATTGCCCATCAGTGTTGGGAGTAACGCATTACAAAAGTAATAATATTACAGTAGTATATTACTTTTTGTTGTAACGCAGTAATATAACGCAGTACTAATCAAATTTGGGTATGGATGGAACGATATACGTATTTGTACCAAACCGTCACGGTACGGGCATCTCGGCTTGGTGCATGAGGCCTTACAACGAATACAGGCAATTCACACTTAACCCAGAAGGGAACACCCACAATAATGCAACTCTGTTTGATAACCACCACCAGAAGAACAGCCAATGCCAGGAGTTGCACACTTGAAAACAAAGCCCACTTAGACAGTGACCATGTGCTGATTATGAACACATCTCTCACTGACAAAAAAGTATAACGTTACTTTAAAGGCTTGCACACTCAAGTGTCTGCAAAATGGTGCTTTGTGCTTTTGTATCCTACCTCTCTCATTCGGCACAAATCTAAATATTCCATAATATTTCCATATTTGCGATGCATCCAAATGCTAAACTATTATTTATTATGTAGATTATAGACTTTTTACTTCAGTCGCGTTCTAACGGTGACAGTGAGGCGGGCACGCTGATGTTTCGTTCACTGTTTATTTTGATAAAGTATCAAAGCCTGGAACTGATATGTTTTGTGTTTGTGTGCGCCGGCGCGATTACTTCAGCTTTTCTCATACCAGCAAAATCAACTTAAACAAAAAAACAAACAGAATGTCCCTTTCTGCCATTTGAGTTTCCTTTCTGTCACAAAACTGAACTGAAACTCAGCAAATATACGCTACGTTATGTGTCGCACCGTTTTCCCCCTTGTCTATCAGTTAACTAAATGTACGTACCGAACCGATAGGAATAAGAATGCATAACCAGGTGTAATCGATGTGCGACACCAAACTCTCAACATGGAGAAATAGCACAAATAACTCCTGGAAACACCTGGACTGCTGCCACTAACACTAAGCTAAGGGAGAGAGAGAGCTGCGGAGTCAGAGAAGAGAAAGAATGCAGCGGATGAGCTTAGACAAGCAACAAAAATTAAGTTCAATTAAAAAATAACAAAATCTTTTATTATTATTTTTTTTTTTTTTTATCAAATCACAGTCTATATATAAAATGAATGAATACGCAAAATATATTTAACTTAAAAAGCCTAATTAACAAAACGGAAGAAAAAGATGGGGTACATACCCTGCTAAAAAAAACCCCAGCTAAAACCATCTTAGGCTGATTGGCTGGTTTTAGCTGGTTTAAGCTGGAAGTAGCTGGTTTTAGCTGGTCTCCCATCTTGGCCAGGCTGGTTAAGCTGGAAGTAGCTGGTTTTAGCTGGTTATGCTGGAAGTAACTGGTTTTAGCTAGTCTCCCAGCCTGGTCAGGCTGGTTTTAGCTGGAAGTAGCTGGTTTTAGTTGGTCTCCCAGCCTGACCAAGCTGGTGTCCATTTGACCTAATTACAAATTAATCAGTTTGTTTCACTTACTGACAAGGTTCAATTTAAAGTAAGTTTAGTACCATAATCAGGTAGGCTAGATGATACATCTTAAATTATTCTAGTTGTTAATGATAATATATCTGAGAAGAGTCTAAAATAAATTGTAGTATAAAGTATAGCATAAAATCAAGCTAGCACTCAAAAAATCAGCATAGAACTCAAATCAGATTGAATTATTGTCTGAAGAAATACATTCACCATAGTTGTATAACCAAATATAGTCAGCTGATTTATTTTTAACGAGTGTTTCGGTATTAGCTAGACTTTTACACAAAATATTAATTAAACAAACACAGTCTTTATGTAATAAATAACAATCACCTGCAATTAAAAAACACTAGCAGAAAAAAAACAATATCTTTAACAAGAAATGCTTAAAGCATAATCTGATCACGTGGGTCACGTGGTGGTTTGACGCAAAAGTACAGCATATTGCTGTAAATTTAAAATCTACAGAGGCAGGATTTTTTTCAACGGTCGACATTCGGGAGCGACAATAAATACGATTCGCAACTGCAGTAAGTGGTTTATTTCGCTTTTAATTTTTCATGCTTGGTAACTGCAGTAGTGTATTAAGGTGTCTACATTCGTGGTAACCGCAGATTAACGAATCCTCCGTCTGCGGGGCGCGAGGGAGACTTGTGCCGGGTTTAAGGAGCGCGGTCGCGGGAGGATTTCACACATTCCTTGGCCTCATAGCGGCTATAGGCGGAAAATCTCTGGGTTCCTACGATAATAATTACATGCTTGACAACAGTTGTGATTCACGGGAACGTCGTGCTGTTCAGCACACTTTCTTGTGATTATTTTATGATGTAAATTAAATTTGTAAAATATTTGTTTTCCATTTTAACTGGCTTATTTAAAAGTAAACATTTCGCTTTCTATAGATACATTTTTCATGTCTGTGAAGCAAGCATGGAGTTTCTGTTTTTTTTTTTTTTGACACCCTCAAGTTCATAGAGACCTAGGGCCAGAATTACATCATGGACTTCACCACTTCCTGTGGATTTTTTTTTTTTTTTTCTAGCATCTAATGAAATTTTGATAGACTAATGGTTAATTGATGATCAGAACTCAGGAGGCAGCCCTTGTAACCATAGTCAGTTTAGCTAAAAACAGCTAAAAATTGTTCATGCTAAGATATTCCTATTCATATTCATCCATGTATACTCATTTATCAATAAAATAGCTACATTAATTAAACACCTACAGAAATATCCAAATGGAAGTATATATATATATATATATATATATATATACACACTCCCATTTGGATATATATATATATATTAATTTTATCTTTATTTTAGCAATAAAAGGAACAACTATCAGGGGTATGTTTCTAAATTATTGTAGGCTATGTCTGGAAAATAGGGAAAATGTGCAGCGAAGACATGACACTATAGTTTGCTTTTTTAAGTAGTTTTACTTGTTTAAAAGTTACACATTAATAATCTAAATGATTTCTTTTTTAAGTCTGTTTCAGTGACTGGCGGAAACAAAAGGAGCCTGAAAGAAGAGAGAGAGAAGAGGGAGAAACAAGTGGGACATTACACATCCCAAAAAAATACAAAATATAATAAAAAAAGAAAAGAAAAATGAAAATGCATAATGTTTAGAATTCTGTTATTATTCATCTTCACCATTAATTGTTAATATAGTTTTAGAATTGTAATCATTCCAATTATTTTGTAAATATTTTGTAAATATTTGTTATTTAAGGGGCTGTAAGATCAAATAAAATTGTTTTAATGGTTCCTTGTGGTCCTGCAGATTATTAAAAGTAAACATATTACTTATTTGTCGCATTATTTGTCAGGAAAATTGGGGCAGACACTATGTAGTCAATCAATCACTAAACAAACATTTTTACCAGCTAAGACCAGCCTGACCAGCTTAAACCAGCTAAGACCAGCCTGACCAGCTAAGACCAGCCTGACTGACCAGCTAAAACCAGCTAAGACCAGCCTGGCTGACCAGCTAAAACCAGCTTGACCAGCTAAAAAAAGTGGTCAAACCCCTCTAAAACCAGCTTGAAAAACCAGCTATGACCAGCCAGGGAGACCAGCTTAAACCAGCTTGACCAGATTAAGCTGGTTTAAGCTGTTTTTTTCAGCAGGGTACAGTATGCTGCTGAGTTTGGTTCATGTTTGTGTGGTGTGGTGCTCTACGAAAGTTCACGGAAAGAAAAACTAGATGACACACTGCAGTTTCGAATGACCTGTATGACCAAAATGAGTTTTTTTGTTTGTTTGTTTGTTTCCACTGTTTGCCTCACGCACACACATACAGCATTGCAAACATTGCAGCCTGTTCATTATCAGAATAAAATACAGTCAACCAAACATATACACTGATTAATTAAAATAGTGTGTACTGCAGGCTAAGTATTGTGTTTATTGTTTGTACATTATAACATTTCGCTTTTTTTACCAGCGTTACTTATATTTGTAATAATTGTGCTTATCTGTATTTAACCTAAACTACGAGTAACGTTAATGTAGACCTACATACCGGTAGTCTATCTAAATATGATTTTATAACTGTATGCTAGATAGACCTACCTCTTTACCCTCCACTGGATGGATAAATAGCAGCAATAAACTACATTTTGGTATTTTATAAAGCCTACCCTTACGAAAAAGAAGTTAATTCATGTGTGCTTTTACTATACTTCTCAGAAATATACCTAAAATGACATTTAAGTATACTTGACTTATACTTAGAAAAAGTCTAAATATACTATACTTACAGTAAATATACTATTAATATACTTATACTAAATATACTATACAAATATACTATCAGGGCTATACTTGTGCTCTGAGAATCCGTGCTGTCATTTTTATACATAAGAGATGCTATTACACATCTTATGTACAGAATTTTCAAAACACAAGTGAAGAAGAAACCAAAACAGATGCTTCCACACTGTAAAAATGCAAATACATATTTTCCATTTTACGAAACAGTCTCAAATACTAAAAATGTTTTTTTCTTGAAACCCTTGTCAGACCAACAGAATTACCCCTAATGCTGTCCCATCAAACACAGTTGTCTGAACAAAGAATTTCACACTGTTGAAATTTCAAGGCTTTGTAAGTTCCCAGCATGCATTGCAGCATAAATAACTTATCCAGTTACTGTTATAGGATTATTGTTTTGCTGTTTGCTGACTTCAAAAAACTTTTTTGAAACTTTGAGTGGACTAAACCAATTAATTCACAAAAGAATTCGCTGTTTCACAGCACTTAAAAACGCCACTCGCTTTTGACGCCTGCTGGTCATAGAGGTGTAAAAGCAACTAAAAGTCAGGTTCGACCTGTCTAAAAACACTGTTTGCCACCAGTGATAAATGTTTTGTCAAAAGTTCTATTAAATGCAATGTACAAATCATCTAATACTATTAAATATTAAGTGTCTGTATAAAATGTGTCATTTTGATTTTGTATTAGATGGAATGCCTAATAATGACATTAGATAACATAAATCACTAACAAAATATGATATATTGAAACAATTTCTTTGGTGTAGTACTACTGATAGCAGAATGGTTGCCGTAACTAATGTAATAAGGTCACAGGTGTATATTTCTAGAGTAATTTACAAGACCTTCAAACAGAGGTCAACAAATTATAATCAATGACCAGAATTACAAAAAAGTAATTCAAAATAAGAGATTTACCCACACAATGAGGTGAAGGATTACAAATTTAAGAAACTGTTTAAAATATGCTGATCCTATGTTCTGACATAGCATCATGTGAAAACCTAAGGTGCAGTACATTGTATTTAGCATTTAAGGTAAATATGATGACATCAGACAAATGATTCTCTCAAGCAAAGTTTGTAGCAAGAGGTTCCTGCCAGTTCCTGTTCTCTTATTGTAAGTCAAATGAGCCAGATTACTGAGATGTTCACCTTTTGTTTGTAATGGCTCTTGGTACCCCTGCCCAGTCTTTGAGTAGTTATGATGATTGGATTAGGACTGGTGTAAATGGAGCAGGCTGCTATACCTGAATACTTCATTTGCATGCTTTGTTTGGGGGTGTCACCCAGGTGCTTTGTCTCCAGATCTAAGCACTGCCCCCTAAATGTATATAAACTACAATGTATCACTGCCTTAGTAAGACGACTTGTTGAAGACTGCAGTGCAGAGCAGCGAGTATCTGAATAAAGAGAAACTTCTGCTTCAAGATATCCAAAAACGTCTCCTGGTCTCTAAGAAAAAATTCACAACAGAGGCAAATTTCAGTTGCAGACATACATACATGAACATTCAAATACTCTCATTACATGTTTGTGATATTTTTTTGTTTGTTTGTTTGTTTGTTTGTTTTGTGGCAATAACAGACAACATTTGTTCTTAATGGCTTTTTGAGATTTGATGTTTTAACTATGCTACAATCATTTTGGGACGACTAAGGACATGTAGAAAGAGCTCCTTTCTGCTTATATACTTTTGGTTCAATGACACATCCCACTAGAGCTGGACAAGTGCCAAGCATACACTGTATGATTGAGGACTTGCATGTGGGAATATGCCCAGCCAACATTTGTATGTGGGGCCCATATGGGTATGAACTGGGCTGAAAAATAGGCCCCATATAGGATTGTCGGCGGGTTCCGTAATGGCCCCATGTTAACTGCCCACGTGGATTTCATATAGGATTGAAGTTGTCACAGAGTGGGACCCAACTGGGCAACATGCACAAGACCCATCTTGGTCCCAGCTTTAACCCAGCTAACATTTGATTGTGGGGCCCATGTGGGTTTGACATGGGCTGAAAAATGGGCTCTATATGGAATTGTCCGTGGGTTCCATAATGGCCCCATGCCAATTGCTCACATGGATTCCATATGGGATTGCACTTGCCACTTGGTGGGACCCAACTGGGAAACATGTGCAGGACCCATCTCGGTCCCAGCTTTAACCCAGCTAACATTTACATGTGGGGCCAATGTGGGTTTGACATGGGCTGAAAAATGGGCTCTATATGGGATTGTCCGTGGGTTCCATAATGGCCCCATGCCAAATGCCCACATGGGTTTCATGTGGGATTACACTTGCCAACAGGTGGGCCCCAACTGGGCAACATGCGAAAGACCCATCTTGGCCCCATCTTTACTACATGGGCTGAAATATGGGTTTTAAGTGGGTTTGTCCATGGGTTGGCCCCATGCAACATACCCATGTGGGTTTTATGCAGGATTTACCTGGGCTTTAGGTGGGGCCCATCTAGGGATCATATGCAAAACCCATCTGGGTTCCATTTAAATATGGGTTTTACATGGGTTTGTCCACGGGTTCCATGTTGGCCCCATGCAATTTACCAATGTGTGTTTTATTTAGGATTTCACTGGGTTTAAGGTGGGGCCCAACTATGAAACATACACAAAACCTACCTAGGTCCTATCTTCAAACTCTATGTGGGAACTACATGGGATAAAGTATGGCTTGCAAGTGGGATTAAAAAAAAAGTTTTAAAGTTTTAAAGCATTAGCATTCAGCAGTACACAGTGAGATTGAAATCTTTTCAAATTTCAATTTTATTGAAACTACCCATCATATGCTATATTCTGATACCTAACTGTTAAAATCATTTAATTGTTAAAGTTAACAAACATTTTGAACTTGTATTTGAACCAGTGTTTACTGAAAGCTTTGAACATTTGCACATAGAAAACAGAGACAGTAAGAAACAGCAGCAGCAACTATACATTTTTCAGTACTGCTTACACTGCAGACAGACATTTGTGCATTCTAGACACCCTCAGTCCTCCTCTGTCTCTTGTCCCAGTAAACCATTTTGAGAGTTCCCTCTCAGATTCTTGCTGGTTGATCTTTGACATCAGTGCAGTCTTCTTAACAGCCTCTGCAAAACAAATATATATACAAACATATTTAAAAATAGGACATTTTTAAATTTTTCAGGAAGATGAGGTATGAAGATGCTGCCCTCCACTACAGTAAGGAAAACAACAGAGTAAAAGCAAAGGTGCTTGTTTACAGGCTATTCCAATAACCTTTCTACAATGTGTTTAGTAAACGTGAAATATTATGTTACTTACACATGTTAAAATACTACAAAATAATAACTTTTACTTGGAGCAACTCAAGGGCGAGTAAATGACGACAGATTTTTTTTGTTTTTGTCAACTATTCCTTTAAGAGTCTCAGTTTTAATAACTTAAATTAGAGCTGCATGATTCTGGATATATAGAGAATCCCATTTTTGTTTAGATTCAAACAGATATCAAGATTCTGAACATCGAACTAAAAATAAAGTGTAATTTACTAGAAGTTCTGTACTAGAAATACTATGACTGGAGTCTATTTAAAATGTTTAATCTTGAATGATTTTTTTTTTTTTTTATTGTATGAATTAATGATTAAATGACTCATGAATATATGTTGTTTCATTACTGGATGAATCTGTGTTTTTTTAATGAATCTCTTGAATGATTCAATGACAAATACATGTGTTTAACAGTCACTTGTCAGCACCTACTGGTGTAACGTCACTGATATAATCTTTATCTGAATTGTCAACTTTGTTTCAAATGATTTGCTCTATTTTGATAGCTACTGTAGACATCAGTGATTATATCCAAACTAAACTTTTATCCCAGTACTTCTTCGATCAATTCTAACAGAAAAAAACGATAAGTTCTGTTGAAAAAGTGTGACACTGTTTTATTCCTACACATAACAAACTGCCCTCTCTTTCTGGATCAGTAGGAACACTGACATGAAGCACTGTATTGCAAAAAGCTCCATGTAAACAACTCAATCGAAATAAAAATGCTCAAACCGATTACGATTTCAATTACTTTAGAAAGGTAGGACAAACCTTTTCTAATCCATTACAAAGGACATGTAAACACTTGATCAAATTGATAACTGAACTAGAAAAGTTTTGCGCATGTGTAATGAAGTAGAAATGACATATGATGCACAAAATGAGCTGATGTTGTTGTAATATTATATTAAAGAACATAATAAATGACTGCAATGTCAATCAAAAATTCTCTTTCTACTTATCAACTGTGAAGTGGTGTAAGACAACATTGTCCAAGTGACCGTTTCAGACTCTGATTTGCAGACACCTTGTTTTAAGCATGAGAAAGGGTGTTTTTATTGCTTGGTTAGTATAAGCAGCACAACACAAAGCTTTGTGGCTCGTAATCAGGAATCGAAAAAGATAAGATGTTAAGTTTGCTTTTTAAAACAAATTGATGGTTACACTAGTCCAGGGGTGCCCAACCCTGTTCCTGGAGATCGACCTTCCTGCAGAGTTTAGTTTCAACCCTAATCAAACACACCTATCTGTAATTATCAAGTGCTCCTTGAGATCCTAATTAGCTCGTTCAGGTGTGTTTGGAGCCAGGGTTGGATCTGAACTTTGCAGGAAAGTCGATCTCCAGGACCAGGATTGAGCACCCCTGCACTAGTCAAAGCTTGTGTTCACACCAGCACTGCATGCTGCATCTGTTAAGATAGTTGCCTACGTCTCCTACGATTAAATGGCTAGTGCGGTGGCTGCGACATACGAAAACCTATCAACATCCATTGCCATGACTTATCGTGAGACGAAAAAAAATTACATTTTAGTCTCATAACATTGGTTAATAAAACTGCTATAATTTTTGGTTTTATCAGCAACATCGCAAAAGTTTTGTGCAAATCCGTGATGGAAATGCACCTAGTGTACTGTCTACACTGGATGTGGCACGGCACGCACGGCACGGCACACGGCACGACACAATAAATCCCAGCTGGCAAACTGATGCCTCGTTTTATTTATGATGTACTGACAAAGTTTAAAGGGGTCATCGGGTGCCCATTTTCCACAAGTTTATATGATTCTTTAGGGTCTTAATGAGAAGTCTTTAACATACTTTGGTTAAAATTTCTCAGTGGTAGTGTAAAAAAAAAAAAACCCACCCATTTTACCATCAGCCCTTTTTAGAGTGAGCCATTCTGTTCCATGTTCCTTTAAACGCTAATGAGCTCTGCCACCCCGCCTCTATCTCCTGTGGGGTGACGATCAGTAATGTTTACTTTAGCCGCATTTAACCGCAAAACTTGCTAACTAGCACATTATTAAGAAAAGGCGAATTGCAAAGATGCATAAAAAACACCCATATACTCACTTCTGCTGTAGGTGAAACTAGATTACAAATGATTCGCGTGAACATAGACGCATTTATGTAGGCTGCCAGGCACATTTCCTTCAAAAACAAAAGTAATGTTAATCCTCTGCATCTCAGATGTCAGGAGTAAATGATGAGTGCTACTATGTGCATTACTGCATCCAACAATAGAACACCTCAATTGCTCAATCGGAGATAGTCTTGTCTTCCCCTTCACTGGAGTCGAAACAATAATGGTGGTCGGACTGTTCTCAGCGCTCACTCGGCTCAGTTAGGGTGGGTTTAAGATAAGACTGTCATGTCAATCAACTATCATGGGAGCGGCCTTGGTCTGTGTGACATCACACCGACAAGACGCTGACAATGACCTTATTTGAAAAAAGGCATATTACTTGGATTACATTGGATTTTTCCCATATTAAGATTAAAAAAATTCCACTGTGTGAATTTATATCATTATAGGGTGGTTGTGTACACACACTGTCAACACACACTTATGTTCAAACTTGTAAAAATGAGTTTTGTATCCGATGATTTTCAATGGTCGCTTGGCCACATCTAGTGTAGACAGACTTTAGCTGTCACGGCATGACAACTGTCACCTCTGTTTTAGACACGGTGTTAGTCATTTACGAATAAGATTAAGTGGGGTTTGGATCGAGATTATGATCTTTAATTGATTAATCGTGCAGCTCTAATTTCTGATAATATATGTGTCTCTATCTATTTATGATAATATTTGAAGAGAAACATTACACTTTTAATTCAGAATCATAACTATACATTGTATCAAAGGTATAGTTCACTCAAAAATGAAAATTGTCATCATTTATTCACCCTTTTGTTGTTCCAAACGTTGGTAACTAGACAGATGACGGGCCCCAATGATTTCCATAATATTTTTTTTCCTACTATGAAAGTTAATGGCTACTATGAACTGTTTGGTTATCAACATTCTTCAAAAAATCTTTTTGTCTTCAACAGAAGAAAGAAATTCATACAGGTTTGGAAAAACATAAGGGTGATGAAGGGTAAATGATGCCAGAACTTTCATTTTGGGGTGAACGTTCCTTTTAAGAAAATTATGTAGAATAAAATTAAGCAAAATCACTACATTTACTAAAATCAAAACATCTCACACATTACAAAAAGTCAGAATCCATACCAGATGTGAGAGTGCAATGTAGCAGATAAAGGACAATCCTCCTTCAAATTGGCAGTGATCAGCTGGATCCTTGGTGAATCTGTAGTGGGGTGGGCCCGACGAGTCCTTAAAAAGAATAATTTCTTTTTTTACCATTCCTTTACAATCTTAAACAAAACATATTTAAATTGTACTGAAATTTGCCATTATAAGCCATAAGTCAGCTTTGAAACTGTTAGTTATGATCGAAACATGAACCTAATGCATAACAATACCATCGGAAAAATGTGAATCCCCAAAAGAAAGACAAAGAGGATTCACAAAAAAATGGACTCTTCCCATAGATATCATAGCAAGGGAAATACAACTGTATCTAAAAAAAAAAAATGTACACCACAATTAAATCTACCATAATATAATTTTACCTGCAGATGCATTTATCCTGATATGACACATCTGAAGGCTGTGATGTTCTCCAGTGAATAAAATAAAGGACTGAAGATGGTGACAAGTTCTATTTCCTTTTCTTTGTGCCACCTCAGAAAAAGAAAGACAACAGGGAAAAAAGTTACTCAGATTTTCTATCACCAGTGGAGGAAATGTCTTACAAATGTACTTATAATGATTATAATCATAATTCAGGTCTGGAAACAGTGGTTAAAACTGACTAACATTTTACTGTAGTCTCTGTGTTGGGTGCCTGTTTTCCCTGAAAAACGTGTGCTTGATCTAAAAATGTGAACCAATATCTTATGATTAGATGTTATCAGTATTTGAAGAGATGAAGTAAAAAATACACTCAGAAACGGTCATCTACAAAAACATAACACTCTCATACAACACTCTCAACTCTCCTATATATTCCAGTGTTTTCGAGTGTGAATTACAGTTTAATCACTCACTTCACTTATTCCAGTGCTCCTTTACTTCTCATGAGTTTGAGTTTTAAACTAAACATTAATACACACAATGGAATGCAAAAGTGCTGGTAATGCCAAAACATAAACTAATAAAATGTAAAGTTTTGGATGCATTAATACATAATTGTAAGCTGTGAATGTGATTTTGAATATGAATTGTTACATTGTTATTACATAGTACTCCAACATTTTCCTTTAAATGATAGAAACTGTTGTTATGACACCTGTACTACATTCAGTAACACTTCTAACACATTATACGCAACTTGGATTTTGAATATGAAAAGTCATTTTCCTTTAAATGTGTATTTTTATTGATTTTTTGGAAAAGTTTTTGAAATTTATTGAAATCTACAAATCTATCCAACTTCCTGGTCATGGGACCAAATGATGTCACACCAGCTTTAAAATATTCACACAATCTTGACACACATCTTACACCACTTGGAATTTGGAAAAATGATTTTGTTTATTTTTAATGAATTTTTCAAATATTAAAATCTATATAACTTCCTGGTCATGTGACCCAATGATGTCACACCAGTTGTAATATCTTCACACAATCTTGACACACATCTTACACCACTTGGAATTTGGAAAAATGATTTTGTTTATTTTTAAAGAATTTTTCAAATATTAAAATCTATATAACTTCCTGGTCATGTGACCCAATGATGTCACACCAGCTTTAAAATATTCACACAATCTTGACACACATCTTACACCACTTG
>NW_026127233.1:0-27093 GCF_022985175.1 Labeo rohita | reverse complement strand
ATAAAATTCATAATATATTACTAAATTGTAATTATGAGACTGAAATTGACATAAAAGGTTTAAAAAAATTGTGAAAAAATAAATCATAATTATACAATTAAAAGTTGAAATGATGTGTCTGTGTTATAGTTGTGACATAAAAAGACATGTAACATAATCACGTGAACCTCAGTAATTCTCAATAAGAACTTTTGCAGTTGTCTGACAGAAATAACAGCAATCTAGTTAGTAATGTGTGAAGCTGATGATGCTGTTTCTAAAATTGTTTAGTCCTGATGAATTTTCATTTTGGGGTTTACTATCACTTTAAGTAGTACAGCTACATTAAAACACTGTATCCTACACTCTGAGAGCAAATTTGTCTTATATTCACTTCCAAAAGATTAATCTATAAAGATTGTATTTTCTAGCGATCGTTCAAAATACGTAGTTGTGTATGTTATGTTGTGTAAGTGTTAGTAAGAATAATGAAAAATATTCAGGCCTTTAAATCAAGTGAATCCAGTGGATCTGTTTTTTTCTATTTAATGCAGAAACAGATGAGCTGATAGTCTGTGTTTCTATTTCCATCTATACACACTTTCACTTCCATGTTGACTTTAGATTTTGTTTTGTGTCACTTGTCAGAGTAAAATCTGAATTAATTAATGTTTTGTTTAATAAATTAAGATAAAAGAAAAACACAATACAATGCATAAGATAAAAATGAAGCATTTAATGTGTGCTTTGTATATTGTTGTATTTCTGCATATAAAAAGACAAATGAAATTAAATCCCAAGCTCTTAAAGAGTTAAAACCAATAAGATAATTATCAATATCATCTAACTACTAATTTACACTTCTAATTACTATTTGTAAACTTGTTACATTTGCAGATTTGTCATTGTTAAAGACACACAAATGTCACCGATTCCCACACATACTGGTTTGTTTTGTGTTTTTTTAAATATTTGTTTATATTTACATGTATAATCATACATTTCCATTAAGCAGTGCCAATACAAACACCAGTCTTTCATCCACATCAACACTAACATTCGATTAATAAATTAAATATTTGCATTACACACTATCAGATGTTTGACTGTCAAAGCTGCTTAGCAGGTCACTGTGTGGAAATGAATGACCAGCGCAGAAATCACATTCAAAACACTGTACAATTTGGTTTAGATCAGGTACAAAGAAGGTCCTGCGAGGAAACTGCCCCAGGACAAGATGGATTTTAATTTATGTCCATCTGTCCTGATGTGTGGTGTAGTTTATCTCCATCTCTCCAGTGTGTCTTTATTTTCTCTCTCACTTTCAGTTCTGAACACAATGTGGCTTTGATAAGTCTTTCTTAATTATAAAGAACACTGAGTTTGTTGAGTCTGTGTGTAGGACTGCACAATTTGGCCAAAACATTGTTTTTTATCAACATGACTAATTCTGATTATTGTTATTACTAAATAAAAAACATAAAACTAAACAATAATTATTGTTAATGATTATAATGTTAATGATTATAATGTAGCTGAATAAAATTCATATAGATACATTTTAACTCATGAAACATGAAGACATCTGTACAATTGCGATTAAATGGATTATCTCTATTCTCCGAGCCATATCGGGCATTTTATATGAAGATGCAATGCAATGCTAATCAACAGACACTTTAGAGACTACTATAAAATCATGATTTTGCCTCATTCTGTGATGTGAAACCACGTCAGACCAAAAAAAAAAGAAGTTATTTCAAAAACTCGACTGATGTCATTAAATGAATTTGGACCAAAATCATGTGATTAAAGCTTTTGTAAAGGTTTGTAAACAGATTCAAAACAGAGGTAAACAGAGGTAAATTTGAACACACAAACTGATTTTTTTATACATTCGACACATTTGCTGCACTGTACAGCCCTGGTGCACATTAAGTTACCTTAGTTATGTGTGTGTGGCTTAAAGGTTGTGCTGTGCACACCGATCGGTGGATGACATTAACGTACAGCAGGAGTGAGTTTAAAGCATACAGAGCTGTCTGCGCTCTATTGTTTTTGAGGAACTTTGATTTTAAAAACAGATCTGTCTGTGCAGCATCGCTTCAAATCTAACACACCTAAAAATCAAATTAACAACCTTGCAAGTTCACAATCAGACAAGCTAGTTCATCTAGACAAGCAGCACTACCTGTTCGTCACACAAGTAACAGAACTGGTTTCACACCTTTAATTAATTTAACCTGTTCAATTGCGTATTCCGCTGGGGTGTTTTGTGCTTTATGTTTTTCAGAAAACTGGTCACATTTACTAACAAAACACACATAAAAAATAACAACATGGCATGCACTTGGAAAAAACATCACAAAAAAAAAAAAAAAAGGTTTAGATTATGTTTTATTAACCATGCTATTTAGTTGAGCTCTTAATAATTTACTCTTATGTAGTAGTAATAATGTTTTACTCTAAACATATGTAATGTGGAATCAAAATGTTAAAGAGCAGATTATCTTACATTTTCTGTTTGTAGGATGTTTGAATGAGTATTTATTTATTTATTTATTTATTTATTGCTGATATGTTTTGTCAGTCAGATTTTCTGTAGTCGTCAGACAGAAATATATTCAGTCTGGTCAGTAATAAGTAAAGTTGGTGATGCTTTTTGTTGAGTTGATTAATCGTTCTCTGCTGATATTTAAAGAGATTAAATGTCTGTAATTTTAGTTAATTTCATCTAAAGCCTATGACACACCAAGCTGACAATCAGGTTTATTGGTTAGGTGTGTTTCACACATTGTTTCTCGTTGGTGTCAGTTTGGTGAGGAAACTGACCATAGACAGAGATTCTTGAATTTACATGTCTCTTCCATGTCTGTCTTCTCTCTTTCACTTTTAGTTCTAAACAAAGTTTTCTCTTCTCCTGTCTAACATATTAGAAATGCAAAAAATATTTATTTTTTAGGCTCGCTTATCTTTGGGGGTTATTGTTTGTCTCATATTGTTTTGAGGTGTTTTGTTGTTGTTACCACTGCACATTTTATATCTTTGTGAATGTCCTCACAAAGATATAAGAAAAAGAACTTACCGGATGCTGCATGCTTCTATAGCTGAAACTTGACAGCCACAAAAATGCCACAAAAGCAGAATACATAACGATTTTCTTTTGTATACTTTGTTTTATACAGGGTTGTGTGTGTGTGTGATTTGTCACAAATTCACTGCTGTATTATAAGACATACTTTATACAAACGCACTAAATCCACATTGCTCTCCGATAATATAGTCAGAGTTCTGTTTGTAAAACATGATCCCTAATTCCACACATTTACCATGAATGGGACTATTTTTACAATCAAGATTAAATGACTATAGATTTCATGTCATTCCATGTGCATACACACACATAACCAAAGATAAAGGCAACAAAATTTGAATGTTGTTAAAATATTACAAGAAGTGACCCTTTTATGCAAATCTATCATATTACAAAGAGATCTAACACAGGAAGTCATGGGTCAAGAGCCTAACTAAAGCAAACACTGATCTCCATGACGGTGGTATCATTTTAACCAATAAACATCAACATCTGATCCTCTGTAATTCTCAGTAACAGCAGGTGTTCATCACTAATCCACAATGATAATGTAATTAGTCAATTAATCATCTTATTAACTTTGGATTAACAAAGTTAATCCTTCTCTGCTGATACATTGAAAGATTAAATGTCTATTATTTCAGTTAATTTCATCTAAAGACTAGGACACACCAAGACGACAATCAGGTTTGTTTGTTTGGTGTGTTCCACAAATTGTCTCTCGTTGGCGTCAGTTTGCCCGATGCGTGACAACATAGCAATTATGGACATCAAACTTGTCCAGCAGCTCATGTTGTATAATAATACATTTCTATTGTGTGCTTTCTGAAGTTTGACTGAGCTTTAGGTTTAGGGCAGGTGAGGAAACTGACCAAAGACAAGATACACTTGAATTTACATCTCTCTTCCATGTCTTTCTTCCCTCTTTCACTTTTAGTTCTAAACAAAGTCTTCTCTTCTCCTGTCTAACATATTAGAAATGCAAAAATTATTTATTTTTTAGGCTCACATATCTTTGGGGGTTATTGTTTGTCTCATATTGTTTTGAGGTGTTTTGTTGTTGTTACCACTGCACATTTTACCACTGCACAAATTTTTTCAGATTTTTATTTATTTAATCATTTATTTATTTATTTTACTCTGTATCCTTTCAAGCTGGGAAGTGTGTCCTGATTTTGAGGCTTGTCGCAAATGATTTTTTTGTCCAAAAAGTCCTCTATCGTGTGGTGTCATTACAATTATTTAACTGTTCCCGATGGAAACAAAGTATCCCTGAACTTGAATCGTAAAGATCAAACATGTTTGACATTTAGTAATCTTGATAGGGCTGCCTCTGACGTGATACCCTCGATAACCAATGAGAGTGAGCGAGCGTCACTTACCGGATGCTGCATGCTTCTATAGCTGAAACTTGACAGCCACAAAAATGCCACAAAAGCAGAATACATCACCCATTTTCTTTTGTATACTTTGTTTTTTTTACTGTGAAACAGAACACACACCAGAAGAGCCAACTGGCAACCTCACTTTCTGAGATCCGTTTAAAGGCCTGTTTGAGCGTCAAGACTTGGTTTTACCAATCAGGTTATAATTGGGTAAAGGTTAGGTTTAGGGTGGGGGCTTGGGTGAAGCCTTTAGTTCTGATGGGTAGGTTTAGGGTAAGGAGCTAAAGATTGTGTCAGTGAATGTCCTCACAACGATAGCTATACAGGGTTGTGTGTGTGTGCATGTGTATGTGTGTGATTTGTCACAAATTCACAGCTGTATTATAAGAGACACTTTATACAAAAGCACTAAATCCACATTGCTCTCTGAAAATATAGTCAGAGTTCTGTTTGTAAAACATGATCCCTAATTCCACACATTTAACATGAATGGGACTATTTTTACAATCAGGATTAAATAACTGTAGATTTCATGTCATTGGATGTGCATACACACACATAACCAAAGATAAAGGCAACAAGATTGTAATGTTCTTAAAATATTACGAGAAGTGACCCTTTTATGCTAATCTAAGTTTTGTATATTATCTTATATATAAACAGACTTCAGACAGAATAAAGAATATAAGTAATAAGGAGAGTTAATAGGCAAAATGTAATAATGTGAATTATAATTAAAGACCAGAGATGGAATCAAGTCATTCCTTTCGAGTCACAAGCAAGTCTCAAGTCAAATCCCAAGTCAAAGCGTTAAAGTTAATTAAATGATGAACACCTGCTGTCAACAAGCAGTATCACTGAAGAACAGACAAACACAAGAACTACAACTGACTTCAGCCACAGCCTTGGACGAACATTAAATCTCTCAAAATCTGATTAAACAACTCCACAAACAGTATCACCAGTTTCACTCATTACTAACAGAGGTTTAGATGGTAACGTTTTATTGGTCAAGGAAAAAAAATGATGCCATCATAATTGTGGTCAAGGTTTGCTTTAGTTGGTCTCTTGACCCTTTTAGTAGTTCAAAGTAGTTTCCTATTAATTAGTTGCAATGTTGTTTCACAGCAAACATTTGTGCATTGCTGAATCGAAATCTTGAAGTAGCAGATTAGCATAAACCTCTGTGTATAACTCATGAAGCTTTTTGTTAAATGTTACCATTCATATGCTGGTTCTTGATGTCTGTCTGCGTCTAAATTGTACAGGAGTTATTTTCTTTTTTATGCATTAAATAATTTTGCAATTCATCCACTATCACGATTAGTGCACTAACACTTTTCTTGCTTGCTGTGGTTTCACAGGGTTGACAAAATCTAAACATGTATTTGATGAATAAGCTCATGATCTCACTGCCTTACAACACCACATGCATTATTACAGAGATACCTAACATAGCAAGAGCCCAATTAAAGTAAACACTGATCTCCATGATGGTGGCATCAATTTAACCAATAAATCAATCAACATCTGATCCTCTGTAATTCTCAATAACAGCAGGTGTTTATCGCTAATGCACGATCACAATTTAATTAGTCAATTAATCATCTCATTAACTTTAACTCTTTGAGGACTTGGAATTTGACTTGAAGGGAACAAGTTGGTACCACCTCTGTTAAAGACATAAAATTATAGGCGTAAACAAAATGAAAATTCACAATGGAAAGACAAACACAGATCAGCTGCTCATCTAGACAAGCAGCACTACCTGTTCTTCACACATGTATCAATATCAATCTTTTATTAATGCAAACAACAGAATGTTATTGTTTCTGTGAGCATTTACACACCTTTCAGTTTGAACCTGCTCAGATGTGTATTTCACTGGAGTGTTTGTGTGTTTTATGTTTTTCAGAAAACTGGTCACATTTACTAACAAGACACCTAAATAAAATAACAACATGACATGCACTTGGAAAAACATTAAAAGAAGAAGAAAAAGTAAGGTTTAGATAGCTGAAAGTCTTCTTGTGTTTTATTAGATGAGTTAGCTAAACTAAAGTAGTCATGAAAGTGAAAGCGTGTATGGATGGAAATAGAAACACAGATTCCAGAGCTATCTGCTCATCTGTTTCTGTATTAAACAGAAAAACCAGATCCACTGGATTCACTTGCTTTAAAACACTGAATATTTTTCATTATTCTTACAAACACAAAAGAAACCAAGCCCTGTATGTTTAATCTGCTTCAGTTTCACTGAGGCGTTGGTATTTCTTGTTGTGAAGTGTGAGACTTCCATTTGGTCCTTATGTGAGTAATACACATCCAAATGAAGATCATCATCTGACATTAGATTGTGAGATTTCCACATCTTTCCACACCTTTCAGTTTAATAGAAATGTCCTAACTAAAAAGCAAACAAACAAACAAACAAACAAACAAAGTTGGGACAGAGGTTTGTTTACCACTGTGTCACATCAACTGTCCTTTTAATTACAATGTTTAACTGTTTGGGAATTGAGAATACTCATTATAAGAGTTTTGCATGCAAAATTTTTTGTCCAATCTTGCTTGATACAAGACTTCAGCTGCTCAGTAATCTGTGGTTGTTGTTGTCTGATTCTCCTTTTCATTAAGGGTCATATATTTTTGATAGGAGACAGATCTGTAGGCCAGTCAATCACATCCACATGTGTCTATGAAACCACGCTGTTGTAGCACACACAGAATGAGACCTGATATTGTCTTGATCTAATAACCATAGACTTCCCATGAAAGACATCATCTTGATGGCTGTACAATCCCAATATATGCCTCTATAGCAATGCTACCTTCACACATATTCTAGTCACTCATGCCGTTTGCTGTGCTGCACCCTCATACCATGACAGACGTTTCCCTTTGCATCTTTTGCACCGTCGATGATGAAAGTCTGGATTGTGCCTTTGGTCTTTGTGACAGAGAATCTTTCAAAAAAGGTTTTTTCCCAGAAACAATTTTAACTGTGGACTCATCTTTCATCTTTTGAACAATCTAAGATGAGCTCTGGCTCAGAGAACCTGGCAGCATCACTGCACAGATGTACAGATTTCTCATTCGGTAACAGAGATTCAGGTTTCATTTCTTAATGCAACAGCAGACTGTGGTAAATGACATTGATTTTCCAAAGTGCTTCTGAGCCCATCTGGCTATATTTAACACCACAGCATGACGGCTTCTAATATGATGCCATCTGAAGGCTCAAAGATCATGCACATTCACCACAGATTTCCTGTCTTGCCCTACACAGACTATTTTCAGTGATCAACAGCTTTGTGTCTCACAAAATTATTGTATTCTGCAATAATAAATTATTGAACCGCGACTGCTGCACATTCTCATTTGAATTTCTTTTGGTACTGCTTTTTGACATTTTTGCAATAAATAAATCATTGTGTTTGCACTTATCTTTTTAATGCTATTGTTGTTTTTTATATTTACTATAAAAAGGTGATGTTTAAGTTAAGGGATCTAAAAATCTACACTCTTTATCAATAAAATGATATTGACACAAACATCTTTATGACAGAAAACACTTGTAAATGTGTATTATTATTATTATTATTATTATTATTATTTGTAAAATATGTATTTTTTTATTTTTATTTTTTTAAGTGTTTCAATATCTAAATTGTACATTTCAGTTTTAATCAAAATGTGCACAAATGTATGTTTTGTGCCTGTAAATGTTTGCACTTATACCTACATTTAAACAATGAAACCAGGCTGGTCTGAGACACACCCTCATAATGACGAGGCTTTCCTGAACATGTATTTAAATGAGTTGAGCTACTGGAGCTGTGAAATCTGTAAGCAGATAGACAGACCTTTATTGCCTCATCTGAGTTTTTAACAGCCAACAAAAATAAAATAAAAGAGAAGATGCCTCGATCTGAACAAACAAGAAAAGCTCTCTCCAATTACAGGAAAAGTCTCCAGGATCTGAAAAAGTCCTATGAAGCAAGTGAAGGTAAGAGAAGACAGATATGTTGTGTGTAAGTTTAATGTGCATGTTTGCTTGTGTTTGCAAACTAAGTATAACTGAAATTATACATATGTATATGTATATATGTAATCACTGAGAATATAAAATGTCATACGTTTCCAGAGTCAGAGAAACAACAGTTATGGGAGATGATCAAGGATGAATTGCAGGAGATCCTGCAGAAATACTCCCTAGACTTCTCAAAAGAACAAATGAAGGTAAACCAACTATTTGTATGACATTTCTGATGATAGACTCATTTTACTTTGCACTTCCATGAAGAAACATACAGTTGTGCAGTCAACAGTATTAATTGTGTAGATCATAATTCTTTACCATCAAACTGAAATGCCAAGAGGCGGATTTAGTGATTTGTGGGCCCCAGGCAAAATCTAGGAATGGGGCCCTGTACACATTTACCTAGATAATCCTTAAGGTTCCTTTTTTTGTTGTTGTAATGCTTGCTGTTGCACAATAGTGCCCCATAGTTGTGTCCAGTGTTTCTACATTTTTCATGTACATGTTGTAATGGCTTTTTTCCATGTTGTAGATCAAGAAAAAAAAATTACAGTTGTAATTACAGTTGAGATACAGGTTTTCACAAAAAAACAAAATGAACTCTATACATCACAATCAAGCCTTTAAACTTTTTTTTAAGCAAGGGATAAGTCAGAAGTACCACTGAATATATTAATTAAAAAATAAGTATTAATTATGAAGGTGGATAGGTGGAATTATGTAGGTTTTGCATAGGTCTGAACAAAAACTGTTGGAATGGTTAAAGGGATAAATCACCCAAAAAATGAAATGTTGATGTTTATGTGCTTACCCCCAGGGCATCCAAGATGTAGTGTTTCTTCAGTAGAACACAAGCAAAGATTTTTAACTCAAACCGTTGCAGTCTGTCAGTCAAATAATGGCAGTCAATGGGATCCATGGCTCTGAGAGTCAAAAAAACATACACAGACCAAACCAAATTAAGCCCTGCTGCCAATGGTGATACATTGCGTTGTTAAGACACAAAACAATCTGTCTGTGCAAGAAATTAAACATTATTTGCACTATTTTTTTTTTATTTTTTTTTTTTACCTCTGATCCACCACAATGTCCAACTGCCCTGAGTGCATTCACAACAGCCACAGCGTGACGTGTCAACATGCTCAGGCATAGCAGACGTGCTCAGTGAGTCATTTCGGTGGATCAAAGGTGGATCAAAGGTGATATAAATACTGCTCAGTTTCTTATATCATCACGAGTCGTAGGGTTTAATTTGGTTTTGTCTGTGTATGTTTTTTTGACTCTCAAAGCCATGGATCCCATTGACTGACAGACTGCAACAGTTAGAGTTAAAAATCTTTCTTTGTGTTTTACTGAGGAAATAAAGTCACCTGCATCTTGGATGTCCTGGGGGTAAGCAGATAAACATTACATTTCGACTTGTGGGTGAACTATCCCTTTAATGCTCCAGCATGTCGGAAATGTCCCCTACACCAAACCCAACCCTAAACCTAACCGTTAGTGTTAACAATTGCAAAAGTGATATAAAAACTCATTTGTTGATGTAGCCATGCTATTTTTACTTTCTTATATGTATTTGAGCTGTTTTGTCAAATCGTAGTTTCATGGGGTCCATACCGGAGCAAGTGGCTTTCAAGTGCAATGCCATATCATGTGAGCTACTGAGCAAATCTCCTGAAATAGAAAACTCATGCATATAAAGCTGTATTAATGTTCAGAATTAACAGTTTTCAAATTAGTCAAGATGTTAAAATTGTTTTGAAGCCATAATATAATATTCTGCTTTATTATTTATTTAGGCTTTACTAATCAAAGCTCTGTGTGTAAGTCATTTCAAGTGCTCATTTCAACTGGAAACTGCAGTGATAGGTACATTTTTTCAGTTTTGTAAAAATGTATATAGAGGCGCATATTTCCAATGAGCCTATGTTGATACTTCATCAGATAAAAAGAAAATGCCATTGAAACATTTCTGAAGACAGTAAATTCCTTTCAAAGATTCATTCATATAAAAACTTGAAATCGTGAGAAGAGAAAAGTGTGACAAGAATATAGCCTATATTGATGAAGAAAGTCCACTGATGAGTTACCTATAAGCCTATGTGCCTTGGCTCAACTGAACTGCATACACATACTGCAAGCCCTTGGCTTTTAGGGGCCCAAAGCAGTCACCTACTTTTGCCTAATGGGTAAGTCCACCTCTGGTTAGTTACAAAAGTTTTGCCCATTCATATACATTAGGAGGAATCATTTCATGAAGAGAAAACCATTCATGATGAAAATGCTTAAATGTGTTGCTCCGACAACAAAACAAACTCTTCCAAATAAACTCATAGCAGAGTAGGGGGCTGCATTGGGATTGGGATCCCGCAACGCAAATCTCGTTGAAACAGGCAGTTTTACTGTACATAGCACAGGTCCCATCTTCCCGCAATTTGGCATATTACAAGAATAATGGAGTTATGTTAACACTGTAGGTAAATGCTATAAGTTTCCGATCATGCTGAAGGATTTGCTGCTCAACAGATCTTGAGTTTCCTGACAAATATCTGATCTTGTATGATTTCCTCTTTTACACAGAATGTACGGGATCATAAAATTGAAAGTGAAAGTAAACTGCGAGCTCTCATTCAAAAGCAGAATTCTGTTCCTGATTGAACCAAAGCATCCAATAAATCATTGGGAATTAGTTGAGCGAATAATACAATGACTCACTTATAAACCCAGCTAACAGGGAACACTAAGTCTCAAATTCAGGTTAGTGTGATGAACGTGTGTTTTATCCTGTAGATTTTCAATGACCCCATTCATGGTCACATGGAGATGCACCCCTTGCTGGTGAAGATCATCGACACTCCTCAGTTTCAGAGACTGAGACGCATCAAACAACTGGGAGGAACATACCTGGTGTATCCTGGTGCTTCTCACAATCGCTTTGAACACTCACTTGGGTGAGTGAGACTGAATTATTTACAGATCTGCAATAATTTAAGATGTGTATATATATATATATATATATATATATATATATATATATATATATATATATATAATGTTATCTTAACATCTTAAATAACACATGTAATATTTAATTATAATGATCTTTATAATGATAAGCTAAAGTCTTGTGTGTGTGTGTGTGTGTTAAGTGTGGCGTATTTAGCAGGACGTCTAGTGAAAGTTCTTCATGCCAATCAGCCAGAGATCAAAATCACCAAACAGGATTTCCTGTGTGTTCAGATTGCTGGTCTGTGTCACGACTTGGGTGAGAAGTGCTAATACTTATGTTTAATGCTAATGTTTAATGTTGGACCACAAAAGAGAGAGTTTAGTGGCCCAAAACCCTGTTATAAATTAAAAAAAAAAAAAAAAAAAAAAAAGATACTGTTGGTTTCAAACTGTAATTATCACTTTTGTTAAAAAAAAAAAAAAACACAAGCAAACAAACAAACAAACAAAAAATGCTGGTTAAGGAGTTGGCAAGGAGGAGGTAAAATACATGTACATTTTCTATCCAGGTTAAAGGAGAAACAAGATGGATGCTGTAAAATATGCATTTTCTTTTTTTTTTTAGGTCATGGTCCATTTTCTCATGTTTTTGATGGTCTGGTTATTCCTGAAGCCAAAAAATTAAACGATTAAGAGGTAAGTGCCAGTGTGACATGAAATCTAATCAGAAGAATCTGTGGACAAGTTTCCTCTCACATCATTGTTACGTTTGGACATGCAGAACGTATTGTGTATGTCTTGTAAATGTGACTGAAAGAGTTATGTATAAAATATGACTTTCTAATCTGAAAGCTGCTTATTTTTCTTAGGCCTGCCTGATGACATCCCTGAAAAGTGGAAGGTGAGTGCCAACATATTGCTCATGCAGCCAAAGCAACTGCCTCTGTACTGTATGTATTTATGATCTCATCTGTGTTTCTGTCTTTACTGCAGCATGAGCAGATGTCAGTTCTAATGTTCGATGACATTGTGAAGAGTCTGAAGGCTGAGAATGAAGACGTGTTGAAAGAACATGGACTGGACGATAAAGACGTCACCTTCATTAAAGAGTTAATCGAAGGAGCGAAAACTTCAGAGGTACAAACTGATACTCCAGCTGTTTATGGTGTGTTAAGAGACTTTATAATGAAGTCTGAATTACTTACAGCTTTTGCTCTTCTGTTCAGTGGACATTCAAGGGCAGAGATGAAGAAAAATCCTTCCTGTATGAGATTGTGGCAAATAAACAGAACGGCATCGATGTGGACAAATGGGACTATTTTGCACGGTAAATATTAGACATTTTGCACAAATGCAAGAGCAAGTGATTATTCTGAAATGTGAAGTAACAGATGGCAGACACATATAAGACCATAAACACACACACACTTACTCTCAATGATATTTTACAGCATATATTCACAGCTTTATTTCAACCATGGCTTATTCTCTGGTCACAATAGGTCAAGATAAAATAAAGACACTCATGAAATCAAAAAACAGAACCAAGCTGGCATATAGATGTCCCTATTATTAATGCATCCATTTTGTTTTCATATTTAATGCTCATTTCACAGGGACTGTCATCACCTGGGCATTCGAAACAGTTTTGACCATCAGCGTCTGCTGAAGTTTGCTCGAGTCTGTGAAGTGAATGGTAGAAATCACATCTGCTTCAGAGACAAGGTGCCTCATACATTGATTACTAATTTACTTACTAATCAAACACACATACTGCATGCATGACATATAGCGGAATTCATATATTCTATTAATATATTCAGTATATTAATATATTCAAAAATATTCAAAATTCAACTCTGTTTTGTAGTTTTAACTCAAATTTCATGTCAGACATACAACAGTAGTCAATATGACTTTTAATGACATACTTTCCTGAAGACATTGTCTTAATTTACATATTTTCATGTTGTTCTGAAGCTGTAATACTTAATTTCTTCTGAAGAATGAAAAATAAGTTAATTTAAAGGATGTTTCTACTGTTTCTGTCCATGCAATGAAAGTCAGTGAGCTCCAGAATAACCTTGACCCCATTAACTTTCATTGTATAGACAAAAACACAGACATTTCTTAAAATGCATTCCTTTGTGTTCAACTATCCCTTCAAAAATGTGGTGTTTTGTTTCTTGGGAAAAATATAAAAATGACTCTGAATGTATCCATTGCATTATGGGAGCTGGATCTTTCACACACTGATGTTTGTCTGTTTAACAGGAGGCTGATAATGTTTATGACATGTTTCGCACCCGATACACTCTCCATCGTCAGGCCTATCAGCACAAGATCTGCAATATCATTGAAGACATGTGAGTTTCTCTGCTTGTGAAAATAAAGGTGTTATCTGTGCTGCTGATTATGTAACATTTAATGTCTTGTATGGCTAATTCTTCCTTTCCAGGATGTTACATAAATTCAGCTTTATGCAACTGACTGCACACCTTACCTGTTTAAAACACTAAATGCTAATAATTTCTGGGTTAGGCATGCAGAAGCACTCTTACTGGCTGATCGTGACCTTCATCAAGGAAAACCTAAAGATATGCTGAAGATTTCTGAAGCCATAAAGACAGCAGACGACTACAGCAAACTCACAGGTCAGATGAAAACACAGGTGAAAGAAAACAAAACATAAGAAAAAGAAAAAAAACAGAATATTTTAATTCTAATAATGAATCTTCTATTCTTCTGTCAGATGAAATCTTTGAGCAGATCTTGTCCTCCACTGCTGAGAACCTGAAAAATCCAGAAACATCCTGGACAAGATCGTCAGAAGAAAACTGTCAAAGTTTGTTGGAGAAGCTCGACTGACTGAGAAAAACACATCAAAGGTTGGACAGAAGAAAAAACACACTGGTTTACAGTTTGATTAACCTCTAAAACTGGCAAGTCTCTCAAATCTGATATTCCAGGAGGAGCTGACAGAAACATGGAAGGCAGCAGTAAAGAAGTACAAACCTACAGATCCGACTGTTTCTCTGACTGCTGAAGATTTACCAGTTTATGTAAGTTATATTCCAAACACTTCACATCTGCCTTCATGTCTTCACAAATTAGCTATTTCATCTCTTCCTGCTCAGGTGGTTGATCTGGATCACGGCATGAAGGACAAAAACCCCATTGAATATGTCTATTTCTACAGCAAGAGGAAACCCAACGAAGCTTCTCCCATTAAAGATTATCAGGTACTTATGACACTTTATCAGTGATCAGCTGTGTTTCCATCCACCTGTTTTTATTCGCATTTTGGGATATCCCATAAAAAGTGCTGGAGGGAATAGGGGAAGATAAAATCTAAAAATCTGCATACAAACACACACACACACACAAAATAAATAAATACATAAAATGAAAAAAAAAATAAATAAATAAATAAATGAACATAGCTGAACTAATCAGCGGAACTTTGTCTTCTCAGCGTTGGGCTCAGTGTAACTTATATTGCTGAAGTATTGCTAGAAAACTGATTGTGTGTCACTTGTCTTATTGTCAGGTATCCAGTTTCCTGCCAAAGAGGTTTAATGAGGAGCTGGTCAGAGTTTACTACAAAAGAACTGATGATCAGGCAGCTGAAGATAAGAAGGAGGAGAAGAAGAAGGTGGAGGAGGCTGAGAAATGCTTTCAAATGTGGTGTGCAGACAATTTTGGACTCAACTCGGCAGCTAAATAATAGAAATATATTTTTTCTCTGTGACTGTAAAACAAACAAACGAACAAACAAAAATATACTTGTCTCAAAACAGGTCATTTTTCAGGTAAAAAGTATATAGTTATGGAATAAGGGAATAATTTAATCGGAATTAAAAAACAAGTTTTGCAAACTCTGGTTGCCAGACACTTTCATGTTTTCTTTTATTTTTGTTTTTTTATTTAAAAGTCCAACAAGGGACAGCAGCTACAGTTTCAAAAAATAATGATGATCAGTCAGTGATGGTGATGTTATGATTTGAAAGTATGTCTAGGACTAAATATAAAGATAAAATTCATTTTTGTTGCATAAGGGAGCAGCAAGGAGTTTAGTTAAAAAGAACAATATTTGGGTTTACATATTTTGGGGATATAAATTTATATGGAATATATTTTCTTATATTTCTTTATATTTTTATTTTCTTAAGTGCCATGGGGATTTAAACATTCATTTGCATCTGCAGTGGAAATGAATGAGTACAAATTATGACATCAAATGTGATTTTCAGTTTGTTATTATTGTCTCATCTTTGTATCAGCATGTCACACACTTCAACAATAAAGTCTGTTCCTTTTATAGGAAAAGTGCACATGCCTTGTTAATCCAAAGAACATTTTATACTTGATTTACTTTTCTGTCTTGTGAGCTAAAGTAAAATATTTAGTTAATTAAAGTTATGGAACAGTCTGTAGTTACAGTTTGCAATTACGTAGATGTAATAGGTAGCTACTGTTTCACATATGTAACAGGCCAAATCTATTACACAGCTACTTGTACACTTAAATACAATCTTGATGCACTTTATTTTAAGTAGCTTATGTCTGTGCACTTACAATTTTAACTATAGTGTATAAAGTGTGCAAGACATATGTAACAGTATTTTGGTTACATATGCAGCTGTGTAACAGGCTCGGTCTGTTACATATGTGAAACAGTAGCTGTTTATTACATCTACATAATTACAAACTGTAAATACAGGCTGTTCTATAACTTAGTCACATGGTAATTACATTTTGTTTCATGTTTTATTTATTTGTTTTTTAGTAGTTATTTGAGTTATTCTTAGTGATTTCTTACTCCTGTTTTCATCATCAGCAATAAGCAGCCAACAACTACAAACTGTTTTTTCCTCACAATTGTTGTTTTAACAAAAGTATTTTACAAGCACAGATTTGAAACAGTTTAATCAAGGGTCAAGAGACCAACTAAAGCAAACGGTGATCTCTATCATGGTGAAAAACTTTACTGTTGTCAATACAACATCAACATTTGAATACATCTGGTTTGTAATAAATGAAGATGCTCAGATCTTGAGAGATCTGATAGAGTTTAATATTATGTTGCTGCAAGTCATTTGAGTTTATTTATTTATTTATTTACACAGTGAAAAAGTTTAATCATAATAATTCGCTAAATATTTGTAAAATAACAGTGTTTGTTAAAGTTTAAATGAAGTTTTTGCACTTTATATTTGTACTTTTACAGTCATTTGACTACTTTTTGTTGTTGTTTTTTAATAGTGTGAGAACTTGTGCCATTTGCACCATCTAGTGGTGATTTCATAAATCATTATCACCATTATTTTTGTAATTTTACATTCATTTCCAGTGTTGGGGAAAGTTACTTTTAAAAGTAATGCATTACAATATTGTGTTACTCCCTAAAAAAATAACTAATTATGTTAGTTACTTTTTATGGAAAGTAATGCTTTACTTTACTTTTGCGTTATTTTTTTTAATCTGGGCAGGGCTTGCTTGTTTGTTTTTTAATATAAAAAGTTCTATTTTTGGCAAATGTAAAAGCCTTTTCACACCAAAAGCCTCAGGCTTTGAGAAAAGTAAATTCACATCTGTACAGTAGAACACAGAAGAAAAAAAAAGTCAACTCTTCAGCAGTAAAAAAGGAAAACAAATGTTAGATTATCTTGTGCCATTTTTTGCTTATTACTATGGTTGAATTGAATCATCAAAGGTAGACAGCAAAGACACTGGTTAATAAAATGGGATTAAATACAAAAATGATAGTTGTATTATTTAACATATTTAATTATTGCAGGTTTGCGTCATATTCTGAGTTGAATTTCACTGTTTTTATTCATTTTGTTGAATACTGAATCTGTTTTTCATGAGTGAGATGAATTAATGCATGTTCACATTTATTCTAGAAATAACATCTTACTCCCGATTTCTCTCAACATGGGGACAGGAGAGACGTAATCAAACAAAGAACACTATAAAGTAGTAGCAGAATTTGGTAGTGCTGTATGTTTTCAGGGTTGGCATCATCTGAAGTCCTCTGTGGGGTTGGCATCATCTCTTCTTAAGTGTTCTGGATCCACACTGGAGCTTGTGAATTCCTAGTTACCATGGGATGTCAATCCCATGACAGAAACAGAGAACAAAGTTGTGGTTTCTTAATGAGAGGCTTAATAACCGCCAGCTTGAATGGTTTAGGGACGTGACCTAAAGATAACGATGAGTTGATAATATTGAGAAGCGGTTCTTCTGCCACAGGTAACAATTATTTCAGTAATTTAGTGGGTACGGGATCTAATAGGCATGTTGTTGGTTTAGACACAGTGATGAGTTTATTTAACTCTTCCTGTCCTATAGCGGTAAATGCTTATAATAGTAGTTTGGTGGAGTAGACCCATTTAGACCAATATAATCATTAGGTTTTAGCCAGGTTTTGGTTAAGCAGAGTACATCAAAACTATTATCTGTGATCATTTCATTCACAATAACTGCTTTGGGTGCAAGTGATCTAATGTTTAGGAGCCCAAGCTATAAAAATGGTTTCTGTTCGTGTATTTTGATTTTTTTTTTTTTTTTCTGGTTTAATTACGATCAGATTTTTTATAGATTCTGCATTAAATTTATGTTTTGACCTCACTATTCGAGGAACAGACACAGTCTTTATAGATTGGACAGTGAAAGTACTATCATTTAAGCGTTCAGAACAAAAGCCATCGTAGCAATCATTTGAGAATGTACTTACTAGTCAAATGGAGCGTAGCGTCCTGGAGATGTTGTCCGACAGCAGCTCCGCTCCGACTCTGCTGGGGTGCAGGCCATCCGCACGGAAAAGCCTAGGACGCTCCCAAAAAAGATTCCAATTATTAACAAAGAGCAGTTTCTGTTTTTTACACCATGTCAATAACCATTCATTTAGAGCAAGAAGTCTACTGAAACCTTTCGTGCCCACGTCGATACGTGGGAAGCGGTCCTGACACGATGATCCTCGTCGAGAGCGACGTGCTGCGAACCGTCTCGATCAGGCTGCTGAAGTCCCTCTTCAGAACCTCCGTCTAGGGGTGGGTAGATCGACACCTAGTGTCGACACACATTTCGAGTTTTTGACACACTAGTGTTCCGACACAGTGTTCCGAAGCATTGCTCGAAATGAGGCTGTCACGTGATATTTGAAAACGAAGCTTCGTTACCTCACTGACACATCACGCCAGGCTCAAATACAAAGCCTATCGATTGCGCTATCCCATAACCCTTAGTCATTTAGTGCAGTTATAACTTTATCGCTCATCATGCGTTTGTATGTAGGTTTATATAATTGTAAGTAGGTATATACATATATAATTAAATAATTGCATTTGTATTTGTGCATTTTTTTTAAACAATGTGCATGTTTGTGTTCTATTGTAAAGACACAAAAATAGTGCAAAGAAAAATTACTTTAGTTTGATCTATTGGAATATTAAACACTATTTTGGAGGTGAAAAGACAGAAGTTTGATGCAAGTAAAAATAAAGAACATAAAGCCTTTGTCATTGTATTGTGCAAAATACAATACATTTTGGAAACTCTATCACTGCACACACACGCCACCTTGCTAATGACATATATGCTTATAAAATTCACAAATAAACCTTACAATAATACCCCAATGAGCAAAACATCTAAATGACACATTTTGTGTAAGATTTTGTATTGATCAGCAGATGGTGTAGTGGAGAACTGTATCAAAAGCTTCGAAGCATCAACGCACTTTGTTGTAAAAGCCTCACTGCTTCAAAAGCCTCGTTTGGCACATCCCTACCTCCGTCTGCCGCAGCCGGTGTCGTTCACCCCTGTGTGCAGGACGATCGCGCCAACGCTCTCGCCGTCCTTCAGGATTGTGGGTATCTGTGCAGAAACATCGAGAACGCGAGCACCAGGAAAACAGTGGGTGTGGATTTTACCTTTAGCTAAAGTAACACGTGTGTACCGGACAATGGAGTCTCCGACGATCACAGCGTCGCATTCCGTGTCGCGTTCCATCTCACGGAGGGGAGCGAAACGGTTCCGGGTGGAGATCTCGAAGACCGGAGGGGGCGAGGTCCTCCACTGCTGCTGCACCCAGGGTCCGTGGTGTCCCGGCGCCAGAGTGAAGGACATCTGGGAAGATCGCGTCCAGGGTGCACGGGAGCTGTGCAGAGAAGCACATGGAGTAGAGGTGGTCAGAGTGTTAGTATCGCGCTGTATACTCACCCGGGAGGACTCCAGAGCGGCCCTCCGCTCTCTCAGCTCCGTCTGCCGCACCAACAGCTCCTGGATCTGCTTCTCCACGGCCTCCAGCTCGAGCTGCAACGAGTGCAGCTCAAACGTGTTCTCACCTGCACTCAAAGGTGGACACAAATTCGCCATTAAAGCAAGTAACAGTGAGTAAACAATGGTAATGTGTGTAAATAGTGTGTAAACAATGCAAGCAGGATTAGCGGCAACCACGCTGGTGCTGCTAACGGGCTATAAGCTAGCAACTCGGGAAATCAAACAAAACTAGTTATAACAAAGTAATCTGGATGTTTTAGTTGTAAAATACAACAGGGGATATATTCACACGTTATAAGAAACGAAAATGAAGGTGTATAAATTTGATTTTAAATTGAAAAACAGACAATAAGAAATCTACTTAACGGAGCTCAAACACTACACGTGCGACCGCAACAAACGGGAAGTGAAAAAAGTAACTCAGATATTTTCTTTTCAATTAAAAAGTAATGCATTACTTTACTAGTTACTTGGAAAAAGTAATAATATTACGTAACTTACATTACTTGTAATGCATTACCCCCAACACTGTTCATTTCTATTAAATAAGAAAAAGGAGAAATACTCTATGAATAATGCAGTATACAGTAGAGAATATAATACTTAAAATAACAGCTGAATTAGCAATTTTAGTGTTTTGCACAAAATGAATAATGACTATTTAAAATATGTTTTTTTTTTTTTTTTTTTTGTTTGTTTTTTTTTTTTTTTTTTAATACTTGCCATATAGGAAGCCTTTAGCATCCATAAAAAGCACAACATTATGAATTCACTTAATGATCTCAGTTTATGAGGAAAACCCTTGCATCAGTTTTCAAACAAAGCAAAGATGAGGTTTTCTTTGCTTGTGCATCTACTAAAACATCTAAAACAGGTGATAAACACACCGGTCTTTTGACACACCCTCATATTTTACTGAGACGAAGCTAACAGCGCAATCTAGTGGGTTGAGTCTCTGAATCTATAAAATCTCAGTTCTACAGATCATTATTACCACCATCATCATCATCAACCACACAAGAAACAGATCATTGAGAACAATTCAAAATGTCTGCTACTAAGTGTCTGACCACTAATGATGCACACCTGTTGTTTACAAGCAGAATCACAGAAGGAAAGAGAATCAGACACAGCCAAAGATAAAATGAACTTAAATAAATGAAGACATTAAATCTCTGATTAAACATCTCATCAAAACATTACAGTTTGACTTGATTTCTGTCATATATCCACAAATATTATTTGAGAACGTCTAAACAGAGGTTTAGATGTTTTATTAAAAAAAAAAAAAAAAGTTTCATGTGACCTCACCATCATGGCGATCAGGGTTTACTTTAGTTGGACTCTTGACTTTTTTTTTTTTTTTTTTTTTTGGGGGAACTGTTGTAATTGTGTGTGCGAAACACATTTGTTATAGCAAAAAAAGTCAAGATAAGAAATCTGATTAGGTGTTCTTGGTTAGTTATTACTGGTGGTGTAATCATCATCTAGTAGCCTGATCCACTGATTTCACCCAGTGGTTAACCTATTAGTTTAATATTTTTTATAATAGCTGTATGGATATTCTATCTTATACACTAAACCTTAAATTCTACGGCATCATTTTGACACACACAGACATCAAGAATCAGCATTTGAATCTCAACAATAGTGACATTCAACAGCTGCATGTTCATCATTATTGGTCAATCATGACATAATGATCTCCTTAACTCCAACACTGTGTCAATGCTACTTGAACACTCTGTAGTGTGGAAACACATGAACACTGAGCAGGGTTTGTTTAACACTGGGAAATATTACATAAACATAACCTGTTTAATTCATGTAAGACTGATGCATTTGAATCACATTTAAGTTTAATTGATTTGTTTAAATTAAAACTATGTAATCTAAATGCATGGAACTTTTGTATGTAATTGAATTACATAAAGTTTAAGTTTAGGCTGAAACATTTTTTTGAGTGTAAGGTCTGTGGATACATAATTGTCAGAATCTTTGCTTTTACTCGATGTATTGCTAAGTGATGTTACATTTGCAACCTGCATGTGTTGGTGTAATGAAAATTACTGAACAGCTTTACTGATTTCATGCCTTTTAGGACTTTGTGAACACTGAAAGAGACCTGACTAATACAGTCAATGGAATTTGCATCATCATGATTTATATTTACTTGAAGAAATTTTGTCAGCTTTACTTGATTTTTTTTTTTTTTTTTTTTTTTTTTCAAACAATTAAATTGTTACTTGTACAAATTACTCAATATAGTTGCGTGGAACCACTTGACAATCTTTTTATTTTTTTTATTTTTATTTTTTTTTAAGTCCAACAAATCTTTTTTTTTTTTGTGTATAAGAGTGTATAAGCCTGTTTGCAAAGGTTCTGCTGCATGCTGGTATTACAGGTTTTGTGGTTCATTATTGCCCTTTGTATCATTGTGTTTCTTATTGTTTGCATTTGTGGGACCAATATGATGCAAGTACACAATTTGGATGACAATTTATTACTTTTATATCGACACATGTAATATGTTCAAATGTATTAATTTTGTTTGTTTTGATTCACTTACGAACCAATATTAAAGAAATACATTCAATCAATAAAACTGATTATTTCACTGGAAACGGAACACAATGAACCGAAACTAAACCTCTTTACGTTACTGTGTGTCAAAAGTATTGGGAAACTGGGCCATTACCACCAAGGATTTTAGTGATATTATATTCTGAAAACATGGACGTTAAAGAGAGTTGGATTCTGCTCTTCTGGGAAAGCTTTCCACAAGATTCTGGAAATTGCAGGAGCTTCTTTATCCAGTTTGACGAGGTTTAAAGCATAAAGTGAGGACTGATTCAGCCCGATCGAGTGTTTACACGACCCGTCCTAATCCAAACGAAATGTCATTCGAATCAAGCTCAGTCGGATCGACTGAAGTGTTTACATGAAGATTGAGCCATCAACCTGATTAGCTACTAACATTATTTGGTTCCATGTAAACTCTGGTGAAAAAAAAAATAAATAAAAAAAAAAAATTGATGCTGGTTAGGCATTTGCTGGTTTATGCTGGTGTTTTTTTTCACCAGGGAACAACATATAAAAGGGGCCATCCTCAAACTATTACCACAAAATTGGAAACATCTGTTATGCTGAAACATTAAGATTTTCCTTCACTGCACACGAGACTCAGCAATCAAAGCGTTGAATAACATAGAGTGAGCTAGCACGATTGCAGTTGTTGTTTTTTTTTAAGGTTTTACACGACCAAATCTGTAAAGTTACAATATGCAAACAAAGTGTTGTTCTAACAGTTACAAATCAATACATTTTAAATATATACAATGCAAAAGAACCCTTGTCACGTTCAGAGAAACACAGACATCAAGAACCAGCATATGAATCTCAACAATGGTGTCAATCAACAAAATACTTTGTGTTGCAATGCATGCTGGGTAAACCCATAATAAAAACTCCCATCAATGCACGGTATTAAATATATATAGTCACCACTGTTGAGGATCATGTGGTAAGTGTTTATGTCTAAAAGCCTTAACTTGCAAGTTTTATTTTTTTTTTTTTTGGAAATGGTAAAGCATTAAATGACTTCTTTTGCAGTTCAGTGATCACCCAATGCCATGTTCTTAAACAAAAGACAGACCACCTCACAATGATCATTCATGCTTTCCTACAAACAAAAAGTGTAAACTCATCTGCTACTTCAGAATACACAAACAGCAGTTCCTTGTTTTTGATATAGCAACAACAGAAAAATCCTTAATTTGCACAAACATTGCAATTGCTCAGAAGCAAAAACTCACTTTGATTGAAAAAAAAAAAAGGGGGGTCAAGAGCCCAACTAAACCAAATACTGATCTCTCTGATGGTGGCATAATTTTAACCAATAAACATCAACATCTGATCCTCTGTAATTCTCAATAACAACAGCTGTTCATCATTAATGCACAATTATCATTTACTTAGACACTTAATTATCTTATTAATTTATCTCTTTGAAAGCCCCACCTCTGCTCAATTGATTATAAACTAGGACTCGACATTGGACTCGACACTGGACTCGGACACAACACTAAATTATATTGGTCAGCATCTCAAAACAACATCTTTAGGGCATATTATTCCAGTTGGTTAAGTTATATTTAGTTTCTGGTGTATCCGGGCGCTTCTCACAATCGCTTTGAACACTCACTTGGGTGAGATAATTATTAGAAATCAAGAATATTTAGTTCAGCTGGGAACTTCAGAGCCTTCCATAGTAACCTTTATCAAGTTACCTTTATTTATATACAATACAGATTGTAACAAAGTGGCTGTACAGTATTAGATAGGAAAGAGTGTTACAAAAATGCAAAAGGACAACAGTAAACACTGAGTTTTTCAGTTGAGGGCAGTTCATCATTAAATTCAATGATGTCATCATTCAGCTCAGATCAGTTCAAGCAGTAAACGATAGCGCTTAAAATTAAGTGTCCCAAACCAAGCAAGCCAGAGGCGACAGTGGCAAGGAACCAAAACTCCATCGGTGACAGAATAGAGAAAAAAATCTTGTACAATATTGTGAAACTGTAGAAAGCTGGTTGTAAATATTCAACTGGCTTTCTATGTCTTTCATTTAATGATTGATTGAATGTTTTAAAATGATTATTGTATTGTGAAATCAATCCGTGAGCTCAGTAAAAACTGATATGTTGTTGTGTGTGTCAGTGTGGCGTATTTAGCAGGTTGCCTGGTGAAGACTCTTCACAACAATCAGCCAGAGCTTAAAATCACCAAACAGGATTTTCTGTGTGTTCAGATCGCTGGTCTGTGTCACGACTTGGGTGAGAAAAAAAAAAAAAATCTTATTTGTGTTGCTTATTATTATTATTATTATTATTATTATTATTATTATTATTATTATATTTTTAAGAACTTATTTTCTTGGTGTTTTTATTCGGAAAAAAAGGACAGGTCACATAGAATAAATATCGCTTCACCTCTCAGAATGTACAGACCAAAGCGAAACGGTGGTGCTGAAAAGTTCATGGAAAAGTAGCTTAAAAATTTGAAGGCGGATGCCGCAAAATGTGCCTCCCGAAATTCCGAAATGTACACAGCAGCGTTATCAAGAATAGGCTTGCTCTGCAGTGAGTAATGCGGGCGAAAGGGACAGGCAGCAGGAGGAGAGGAGTTTAATCGGTAAGGAGCTTGATAACAGGGGCTTGCATGAAGGGGAAACGGAGGGATCTAACCTGTCCCAATGCGTGTGCGCGCCAGGAGTGTAGAATACGTAAACATTTTTTTTTTATAAAACGATAATTCGTCCCTTGCGCTTTTTTGGCCAAGTCAAGTGTGTTCACAGAGAGTATTTCGTGACATGGGCCAATGCGAATAAATCTAGATTTAAATATGATCTGACGTTTTGTTTTAATCCAAAACAATGAGATGGGATAGGCAATTCACATTCATTTTTTTTTTTTTTTTTTTTTTTTTTTTTGTGAGTTTGCAATATATTCAAATCAGCGGCGATTTTTGCATTTTCAGTTTAGGGGTCTCAGCCCCCAATGAGGCTATTATAATATATATATATATATATATATATATATATATATATATATATATATATATACAGTACTGTGCAAAAGTTTTAGGTCACTAGTATTTTTACCAGCTAATAAATGGTTTAAAGTAAGTTATTTCTATCTTTTGCTGTAGTGTGTAAGTAAAAAATATCGGTTTACATTTCCAAACACTCCGTTTGCCATTAATTGTAATAATCTAGTGAGATTTTTGTTTGCACAAGGAGTCTGACAACAGCCTGTGCTCCATACAAAAATCTCACTGTATTATTATAATTAATGGCAAAATGAATGTTTAGAAATGTAAACTGATATTTCCTACTGACACACTACAAACCTTAATTTTGTGTATAATATATATATATATATATATATATATATATAATACACAAAATTACAGTTTGCATTTCTAGTACAACCCTATTTCCACATGCACTGGAATATGCATTATATTGGATGTTAAATTTTTAGAAGAAGCTGTGGAGGGGTGAACACAGAGAAAACTACAGTAGATGGGGAAACAATTGCTCCTTTTATGACAATGAACCGCACAGATGCAGATATTATAACAATCTATTGATAAACACACACCTTGTCTGTTTATCACTCTGCGCCGCCCATGATTCAAATACTTAACTTTCAATATTAAAGATACCAGTACTGTAATCAATGTGTTAAAAAAAAAAAAAAAATCATAATTTATTAACTTGTGCTTTGCCTTCCTCTCTTATTCTTATAAAGGCTGCATTCTTTGAGGAGGTCTTAACATATATGTTGTACACAGTTGCATACTTATTTTTATTATTTGGAAATGACACTTCGACCTTTTAGTTTCTTTCTTTGGGGATATGGTAGGCTATACCTATAGGTATATATGTTGAGGTGGGCCACCTGAACCAAAAAATGCCAGGGCCAATTTTTTGTCCCAGTCCAGCCCTGTCTAGACTAAATGTGAACATGCATTAAATCATCTCACTTACAAAAAAAAAAAAAGTATTCCTCAAAATGAATAAAAAAAAGTAAAATGCAACTTTGAATATGATGCAAACCTGCAATAAATAATGCGATAATGTGTTAAATAAATATCAGATATCCTTTATATATTTAATCCCATTTTATTAACCTGTGTCTTTGCGGCTGGTATTCGATGATCCAATTCAACCATAATAAGCACAAATTATTCAAGATAAACTAACATTTGTTCTTTTGTGTTCTACTGTACAGACGTGAATTTACGTTTCCTTCAGCCTGAAGCTTTTGGTGTGAAAGAGCTTTTAAATTTGCCAAAAATAGAACTTTTTAAATAAATAAAAAAAGCCCTGCCCATATTACAAAGTAATGGTAAAGTATGAAAAAAATGTAACACATTACTTCCCATGAAAAGTAACAAAGTAACATGACATTCTGTTTTGGGGATTCATGGTTATGTGTCTCAAAAATAGTATATGTAAAATAATATATTTTTATTATTAAAGTGATTTCTATTATTTATATATGAGGTGATTCTGGAAAATCTCTATTTAGTTCTAATAATGAATCTTCTGTCTTCTGTCAGATGAGATCTTTGAGCAGATTTCGTCCTCCACTGCTGACAGTCTGAAGGAATCTCGAGACATCTTGAACAAGATCGTCAGAAGAAAACTGCCAAAGTTTGTTGGAGAAGCTCATCTGACTGAGAAAAACAAATCAAAGGTTGGACAGAAACTGAAAAACACTGGTTTAGTGTTTGACAAATATTACAAATATTCAAATTTGAAAGAAATAATGAATCAGAGAAGTGGC
>NW_026127232.1:0-27113 GCF_022985175.1 Labeo rohita | reverse complement strand
TAATGGACTGGGAGTTTTTTTTGACATACCCTAACTGTCATGAACCGGAACAAAAACAGTCCAGGCAGAGTAAGACAAGATGAGCGTTTGACAATTTATATACAAAAAGTATATAAATTGTATGATTTTTGTTAAAATAACCAATCGTTACGCTAGATAAGACCCCTCTTTCTCCGCTGGGATCGTTTACAACCGCATTTGGGATCATTTGAAGCCGCATTTAAACTGCATTTTGGAAGTTCAAAATTGGGGCACCATATCAGTCCACTATATAGAGAAAAATGCTGAAATGTTTTCCTCAAAAGACATATTGGATGACAAGGGGCTGAGTACATTATCTGTGAATTGTTGTTCTGGAAGTGGACTTCTCCTTTAATGATATTTTTTGATACATTTGAACCACTTTCAGTTGTTTAACTGCAATATATTGTGATTGGATATTGATGTTTTTTATTTTATTTTGATGTAGGAGTGAAGAGAGAGGGCGAGAAGGAGCTGAAGGAGGGAGCGGTTGATGTTGAATTTAACAGTAGCACATCTCCATATCTCACTCACAAACTGACGTACACACCGGAGGACTTCCAGGGGCTCATCAACCTCACTTCCTACAACATCCAAAACAACAAAGATGTCATTTTGAATACGCTAAATGAAACCCTGAACCGAAACAGAGAAAGGCAGACAGGTGATGATAGCCGCACCAAAAAGTAGAAAGCGGCTGTAGCAAAGACCAGTTCAGCATCTACACCAAAACCAGGAACACAAAAAACATGAAAGACTGAAGCGTGGTGATCTGCAGCACCATTGCTGTGAGGAAAACCTCAGAACAGGAAATCTTTCTTTAATTTAATTCTTTCTTCTTTTTTTTTTTGAAGTGTTAGTGCAGTAAAATCTGAAGTTTTGTCAATCATATTATTAAAGGGATAGTTCACTCAAAAATGAAAATTCTGTCATTAATTACGCACCCTCATGTCATTCCAATCCCGTAAGATCTTTGTTCATCTTTGGAACACAAATTAAGATATTTTTTTATGAAATCCAAGAGCTTTCTGACCCTGCAGCAATGCAACTGACACGTTCAAGGCCCAGAAAGGTAGTAAGGACATCATTAAAATAGTCCATGTGACATCAGTGGTTCAACCTTAATTTTATAAAGCTATGAGAATATTTTTGTGTGGAAAAAAAAGAAAAGAAATAATGACCTTGTTTTGATCTTTAGCTTCATAAAATTAAGTTTGAACCACTGATGGACTATTTTATCAATGTTCTTATTACCTTTCTGCACCTTGAACGTGGTAGTTGCGTTGCTGTCTATGGATGGTCAGAAAGCTCTCGGATTTCATCAACAATATTTAATTTGTGTTCCAAAGATGAACAAAGCTCTTACAGGTTTGGAACGACATGAGGGTGAGTAATTAATGACAGAATTTTAATTTTTTGGTGAACTGTCTATTTAAAAAAAAAAAAAAAATGTTTATGGTGATTTACTTTTATTTATTTTTAAAAGTGAGCAATGAAAACAGCGTCTTTATTTCAGTACATTTAACTTGTCACAATCATTTTTGTCATTTCAACTCACTTTTCTTTATCAGTAATTAAATTCCAAGTGTTCTAAAAAGTGCAATGAACTTCATCAGTTGGTTGTTGTAACTTTGTAGGTTGTAACTTTTGACTCTATTTCCATTCTTATTAAAAAATTTCAAAGATGTCGGCGCCAATAGCCTTGTGGTTAGTGTGTGACGTACAGCACAACTGTGCTCGCGACCTGAGTTTGAATCCTGTCTTGAAGTCCTTTGCCAATCCTGCTCCCCTCTCTCTGCCCAGTACTTTCCTGTCATCACTCTACTATCCTGTCCATTAAAAGCATAAACAGCCCAAAAATATAAATAAAGAAAAAAAAAATTAAAGCTGTTATTTCCAACTAAAACTGTTTGAATTAAGACCACTAATTTGGCAAACAGCAATCCACAGTGTACGAAACAGTTAATTTCTGATTGGTTAATTAAGCACAAACTCCTTTTATCCTATTTATATAAACACTTATGACAACAATGTTTTAAAAAGATCAGGTAGTAGAGACATATGTAACTCTGAACCACAAAACCAGTCGTAAGTAGCACAGGTATATATATGGAGTGACGAGCCTGTCTACTTTAGCCACTAAACTTGCTAACTAGCACATTATTAGGAAAGGCAACCACAAAGGTTAATAAAAAACCCCTTATACTCACTTCTGCTGTAAGTGAAGCTGGATCACAATAATTTGCGTTAACATAGACGAATATATTTAGATCGGGAGGCGCATTCACTTCACAAACGTAATCCAAACGTAAGCGGCTAAGATGAATTACTCAGATGAGTAAATGATGACCACTACGTTCATTATTACATCCTGCAACTCAACACTTCAATCGCTCAATTCTTGTCTAACTTACATCCCTGCTCCGGCATCAAAACGATGGAGGTTGGACTGTTACAACTGATCTGAGGTAAGACACTCATGTCAATCAACTATCATGGGAGCGGCCTCTGTCAGTGTGATGCCACAATGACAGGCATCCAAGAACGGCTCGATTTGAAAAAGGGGATATTATTTTTACAGATAAAACCACTGCATGGATTTTTATCATTATAGGGTAGATTTGTACATACACTGCCAACACACATTAATGTTCAGACAACATGTAAAAGTGAACTTAGCATCCGATGACCCCTTTAAGATAATACACTGAAATGGTAAGCTTGGTAAGACACACCAATTTGCAATTTTGCAAGCTGTTTTGTACAGCTAAAAAATAGCTGGATGCAGATAAAAGCGGAAGTTAGACTCATAAAATTTACAAAATGGCCATGCCTGCTCTTACAGGAAAATAAGGTGGATACTGATTAATTTCCAGCAATAATTACCTTTAAAACCCATTTGAACACCTCATGAAAAACACTCACAATGCAATTCAGAGATTTTATTACAAAACAAATCACTTAAAAAGACATCGACATAGCAAGGTAAAAGAAAACTGATCTTAGGCTAGTGCAATTATATACGAATCATCAGCAAACAAATGATATTTTACAAAAATAAAATAAAAAATAAATAATCATATCAGCCTACAGTCAAGCTTTACAAGGGCTCTGAATCTCTGAATCTGATTTCTGCATGCTTTAACATTAAATCCATTCATCTTCAGATCTGTTCTTCAGAAACATTAATAATAGGACACTTTTATTACCTAAACTTTATAATAACTCAGCTCCATTTTAAATACGGTTCAATACAGAAAAAATACATCAGTATTTAAGGCATCAAAGCAGAACACTGAATCAGTGGAATACACTGCCAGAGTGTCCGAGAACCAATGAAAACCGTCCAAAATAAAGACCCATTGGAGATGAATATTCAAAAAGCAACTCGGTCTAAATGAATTATTTTGAGCTCCATAAAATGGATTCAAGTTCCCACCAAAGCTTTGTTGCGTGACGTGCGGGTGTCATGATGTCATCGCATGCATAAGCGCCCAGTCCGCTTCCTGTGTATGCGGAGATTATATTTCTGCACTTGAAAATGATTCTCATGTTTATACATATAAAAATAAATATGTATGCAAGTATGTATGTATGTATAATAAATATACATTTATTATTACTTTTATTATTATATTTTTTATGCTTTAAATTGATCAAAAGGAATGATAAAGGCATTTTTAATGTTACGAAAGATTTCTATTTCAGATAATTGCTGTTCTTCTTAACTTTCTATAAAAAAAACCTGAAACAAAATCAGCTGTTTTCAACATAATAGTAATAGTAATAGTAATAATAATAATAATAATAATAATAATAATAATAATAATAATAATAATTTTTGAGCAGCAAATCAGAATATTAAAATGACTTCTGAAGGATCATGTAATTGGAGTAATGATGCTAAAAATTCAGATTTGAAATCACAGGAATAAATTGCATTTTAAAATATTCAAATAGAAAACAGTTATTTTAAATAGTAAAAAATTTCAAAATTGTACTGTTTTTGCTGTACCTCGGATCAAATAATTGCAGGCTTGGTGAGCAAAAGAGACTTTAAAAAAAAACATTAAAAATCTTACTGTTCAAAAACTTTTGACTGGTAGAGTATAACATTTCTGTAAATATCACAAAAAATTGTTCTTGATACCTGATGCATTAACTAATGTTTAACCTCATTGTAAAGTGTTACCATATGCAGGTATGAATACAGATACTGAAGGTGCATTATGGCTGCCACCAGGTGGCGATGTGCAACAGCCATTTGCAAGGTCACAGAGAATTAATTTGTTCCGTGGCTGTATTAACCAGGCTTTATCTCCACACAGCTGTGTGTGCTCATGAGTATCACCTGAGAAGATCAGTTTCTCCTTCATGAGGTTGACGTCACGACTCGGCCGACATACTACAGCGCTTAGCATGATCTGCTCAGGGTTGTAGCTGCGCATACCACTCATCTTCCACCTGAGGAAAAAACATGACAACACAGTCAACAAAACACTTCTGATGCTTTGAAAGTGCTACAAAGTTCTGCTCATTAAGTATTGGATCTTGAAAAATTTGATGAGATAAAGTGACTGAGAACGTCAAAGCAACAAAGCACTAAGAATGATAATTACTGGAACGAAAAATACAAAGAGACATAAGAAACAGAACAAATCAAGACCCTAAAATACTCATCCTCATTACCTGATCAGGTGATAGCTGAGCAATTTCAGCAAGCAGCGGAGGACAGGCACATGCAAAGAGCAGAGGACAGAGAGAAAATGGAAAGTAGAGATTGCCAAGAAGAAAAGAGCAGAGCCATCAGTTGAAAAGCGCCCGGCCGCCCAGCAGAGATATAGCAAGCGTGCTAACTACAAAACAACCTAACATTAACGCCAAAGACTGCTTTCGTGCAAATGTGTGGAAGCACAGAAATAGTCATATTGAAGATTAAAGCCACTACTGACACAGCAAAATAGCTTCCAGTATTAAAAAGCATTAAGAAACAACTTGAAGAACATAAAAGAGATGCACTTACTTCTGAAAAATGAAGATGCCGATGACAATCGCCACAGATATTAAATCTGAGGTGATCCATATCAGGCCGTATTCTTCCGCACTCTACAAAACATGTTAAAGCAGCATTTAGCCATTAGATAACAATATAAAAAAGCTAATTAGGAGAAAAAAAAAGGGAATCCTAATACAATAAAATCGCAATATATATATAAAACTGTACACTACTAGTCACAGTTTTTGAACCGTAAGATTTTGAAATGTTTTTTACAGAAGTGTCTTCTGTTCACCAAGCCTGCATTTATTTGATCCAAAGTACAGCAAAAAACAGGAAAATTCTGAAATATTTTTACTATTTAAAATAATGACCTTGTAGCTAGTGTTGGCTAGAAAGAATACAGCTCTTGCTACTGGGCATGCGCACATAAATCTAACGTTATCTGTGTCACACTCTACAACAATAATACTTTTTTTTATTATAGTAAAGGCTACGTTTATGGTTGGGGTAGGTGTAGACGTTATAAACCACAGTCTAATAGCTAGAACATTTCATTTCATTGTTAGTTTCCGGTCGGTTACCCCTTGGGAGAAACGAGTCTTTTTGAAGCTTCAGCTTCACACTGAGCACCTAAGATGGCACATTCGAGATGGTAAGAAAAAAAATAATGTCCAGTTAGTAACTGTAAAAAGTATTTTAGAGTAAAATCATCATTTTCAGCACACAGCATAAATGTGATTTTAAGAAATCTGTGTAGATATTAATGTTACTGAGCTTTCTGCTGCTGTGCCAGATGTGAATACTGATGTAACTGTCCTGTTGTCGATGGCCCACTTTAAAAGAAGCAGAGGATTTGCTGTTCCTTTTAGCAAGTTTTTTTCATTTGTGTAATTGACAACTGATATTTTCTAAAACTGACACTTAGAAAAACTGTGTGTGTGTGTAGGTCACAACAACTGCAGCAGATGCAAAGACCAGGCTTTCACTTCCTTCTACTCTGATCATGCTTGGTAAGATCTTTTAGTACATGATTTAGCGATGTTAAAGAGATGGTTTTTAAAAATAAACCTTTTGTCACACTTTATTCATGGCTCTCTATATCTAACTTTCTACCTAGCATCTTCTCAAATACATTTTGAATAAGAAGGGTAAGTAAATGATGATAGAATTGTCATTTTTGGGTGGACAATCCTTTTGAACTAATGAGAAAGGCCCCAAACATCTACATCTACTTTTACTGACACTATAATCAAATGTGAAAAGTTTTTTTTTTTTGTAAAGTCACAAATATCACTATACAAAACATGAACACAATAAATTAATTAATTGACTTTTTTTTTTAGGAGATTCAATTCTACACAGCAAAAAAATGGATGCTGCTGATTGAAAGCAAAGTCTTCTTTCCTGTGATTGACCTACCAGATACGTCCTCTGCATTTGCTGTTCTCTTCATTTATGTGCTTAACATCAAGTACTAAGTGGAAGCCACTACTTTGTTGTCTATTTAGAGGTAAGTACATCTTGCAATATGCTGAAATATTAAGTAAGCATTAAAGGAAAAAAAGAAAAATGAAGCCATGTACATCTGGGATTGCATGAGGGTAAGTTATAAGAGAATGTGCATTTTTGACTAAACAATCCCTTAAAGGAATAATCCACCCAAAAATGAAAATTGTCATCATTTACTCACCCTCACGTCATTCCAGACCTGTATGCACTTCTTTCTTGTTTAACACAAAAAGATATTTAGAAGAATGCTGGTGACCAAACAGTTTCAGTTCCCATTGACTTTCATTGTGTTTTTTGTCTATATAATGGAAGTCAACAGGACCTGAAACACCAACACAGGTCACCAACATTTTTCAAAATATCTTTTGTGTTCCACAGTAGACAAAAGTGTATACAGGTTTGAAACGATATGAGGATCAGTAAAGATTGACAAGAATTTTCATTTTTCGGCGGACTATCCCTTTTTTTAAGGGATTGTTCACTAGTGATGTGAGATTTAAACCAAGCATTGGAGCTTGTGTTGAGAATAAATGAGCGCGGCAGATGAAGCCTCGATTCAAGGCTCGTGCTTTTAACGTCGAAATCATGTGACAAATGACATACGAAGCCTTACTTTCTTTCTGTTCGAACTCTCAGATCTTACAAGTATGTTTACATTTAAACCTATTTAATTACATTTTTATATACCCAATCATACAATATGAATACAATTATTTTATCATGTGCACGTAACATGAATCAATCTATGGAATGTGTGGTGATGCTGCTTACGACGGAGCTTCTTTCATAGGCTTTTGGCTGCTTTATTTTTTACTAACCAACAGATAGAGCTGTTTTAACAACACACTCAAAGCTTTGAATCACAAACAGTCAAACTTTCTTAGTCCTTCAATGGGAATTTGCCCATCAATATTTCACTCAAAAATGCTAAATTCTCATCATCACTTCTCATCATGAGTCCATGTACATGACAAATGAACAGAGATTTTTAGAAAAATAATCCATCTATGTGAGTCCATGTAATGCAAATGCATAGGTCCCTCAAATTTGATGCTTCACAACATTGACATTTACATCAAACAAACATGTAGGACACTTGCCAGGAAGCAGTGGGTTACTGTAATTTCTACAGGAAATTTTTTACAGTGTAGCTACTGGTCTCATCATTTTCAGGTTATTTTTAGCTGTACAAAACAGGTCGTTTTGCTGCTTGATATTGCAAACTGGTGGATAGTATGAATGGTAACTTGACAAATGAACATCAATGACCAATAAATGAAAATGTTACAATAGATTGAGAAAAAGAGCTTTCCTATGGAAATTAAAGATTGGCCCTTGTCTCTTAATCCAAAGATGGTTTTAGGATAAGCAGATAATTGGATGATCAGTCTGTTACCAGGAAAATGTTATTTTCCAACCTTTTCCGCATTGTAAGGATTTCATAAATGAGCAAACAAACAACACAACATTAATGTTCTACTAATTTTCTCAAATTAGAATTGAATTAGAAGGAGTGTAATAATGACAGTGTATTTGAATGAACAAGGGTTAGACTGGTATTTTCATAAACACAAAACTTCCTTATAATATAACTGAAATATTAGGTTTTTTAAAAGCATTATGAGCCTCCAGAATGTGTCACCTTCATTTTCATAACCAAAGACCACACCAAACAAGGTATGTACTATTGGCCTGTAGCCACTGTAGCAACTTCTCTTTCCAAATTCATTTTAGCAGGCGTTTTTGTCAGTTTAACATACTAACAATGACGTATTCTAGAGATGGAAGATGGATGCAAACAGAGGGAGGAGAATTTTTGATCTCACCCTCAATACGTAAAACACAAATATTTTATCAGGGTACGAAGTACTGCGAAGAAACACCTTTCTCAGGTTATCTGTATCATATCTCAATTTAATAAGCTAGATCTTCATTTCATTTTTTGGTTGTGAGACTTCACTGTAGACCTGCTGAGGACAACAACAAAGCTGAAGGTACTTTCACAAATATTTGGCAATTCATTTTGATTTTTCTGTTTGTACAAAATTATGTGAAAAAAAGTTTGGATTTTGGACTGAAAAGTAGAACATTTATAGTTATATTTAAACCTCTTTCTGGCAAGACTGATTTGCTTGTTTCTGTTATGACAATTTAAAAAAATGTTAGTTTCATGTAAATGAAAATTGTATTTAAATTAATTAAATTAAAATTAAGTGCAAAAATGTTCAAATTACAAAAACGGAAATATATAGATTATTGGAGTATATTTTACAAGTAAATGCTATTTCTACTTCAAACTTCACGTATAATTTAAAAAGAAATTCTTATATGCCATATAATCTTACATAAAGTATATATGTTGCTGTTACAAATTCGTAACATGTAATATGATAAGTTTACAAAGCAGAATTTTACCTTATATTTGAGTCTTATAGTGCAGAGCAAGAGAGAAAGCTTTTGAGGCAAAATAGACTCAGCACTATCTCCTTATCTCCTTATCTCCTTATCTTCCTATTCTGGAATTCCACATATCTGATGCTGACAAGTTAACAAAAGATGATTACTGCTCCACCATTCTATTCAACATTAATTACCTCACACCTGGACAAAATGCTTCATTACATATGATGAATCTATCGTTTAATTTTTTTTTTTACAAAGTCTTCAATCTGGAAGTCTTTGGTGTACATTACTTTTAAATCAGTGTATGACACTGAAGCATAACAAATGTAAATCGAGTTTAGTCCTGTCCATTTGTCTTCCAGAAAAGAGCTGTGGGTGGAGTTTAAAATGACTGTGAGGTGTGTGAGAACATTAACAATTTGTCCTCTTCCTCCTTATGAAAAAAACACTTTTCTTTCTCAAGCTCTGAGAAACCTGAACCATACTACTTTAATGGAGTGTTGATGGTAAGAGATTTGATAAAATCAAATTTAAATGGTACATATGTTTGTTACAAAAATAAAAATAAAAGCTATTAATTAACTGCAAAAATACAGTTTTTCAGGGTGAAGTGGATCTGCAACTAAGCACAGAGGACCAGTAAACAATTTGAATGGCTCATAAATAGTTAAAAAAAAAACATTTTAAAGAAACTACTTGGCATGTAATCCATCAACCAAACCTGTTTGATTTATAATTGTGTAATTGATAGTAGTTTCATGAGTTCACCCTTACATCTAATCTGGTTGAGTAAGCAGTAAGCATATTTTGGCGTGCTGTCCTGGGGGAGGGCTCCGAGCCCGGAATATGGCCCGAACCCAGAGAACTCCCCCCATCCCAAGTATAGGATGAGGATAGATTAAGAGTGAGGAGTTGAGGTGGAGGGGGGATGCCGAAAAACAGTCGAATGACGGAGGTAAGTTGGCTGTGTGCATATATATGGCTACTTTGGATGATTAGCTAGACAAGTTGCACATGTGCCGAATTGGTTGATTATCTGATCGTGCACCTCCCAAACTTTGTTATCAAACATCATTAAATGAGACAAAGCACTGTAAACCACCAACATTTCCTCAACTGATTCCATTCATCTCACAGAATAATCATTTGTGTGCGTGTTTTCTGTAGCTCTGATGAAAAGTTGGATGCGAAGTAGATTTTGATATTCCAGTGGAAAAGAATTTTCTGTCCAAGAGAGGAAAAGTCGTATCACAAGCTCTCCATCCTATCCTGGATCTGAGAGTGTTGAACTCTCAAGTAGGTTTTATTTCTTCTATCTCAGCCCATTACGCAGTAGTGCCGCTCTGTCAGTAACGCCCTCGTGCACAGTGGTGCTGCGTCAGGAATGCTGGAATGTAGGAATGCTGAGTTTTATGCTCATGGGATCCCCAAACACCCCTGGGCCATCATGTTGTGGAAAGTAATAACGACAGACAGGTCCTTAACAGGATGGGAAGCCACTAAGGAGGGCAGGACGGTGAACGGTGTGTGGCCAAACACACTCCACTCAGCCCCTATAAATTGTTTGGGTCTCCTCACAGGTTGGAAGGCTCTGAAACATCTCTGTCCACCATGCACTGGTGTGTTGCAACAACAGCACAGCCGTTGCTCCTGGTTGGCTCGCCATTGCTCCTGGCTGGCTCGCTCTGTGCTTTCTGGTGGCAGTTGTGGTCTAATGGTTAGAGAGTCCAGCTTATAACCCAAAGGTTGTGGGTTTGAGTCTCTATACCAGCAGGGATTGTAGGTGGGGGGAGTGAATCAGCAGTGCTCTCCCCCACTTTTGAAACTACGACTGAGGTGAGACCCTTGAGCAAGGCACTGAACCCCCAACTGCTCCCTAGGCACCGCAGCAAAACGGCAGTGAATATTTGTCCAGTATTCACTGCTGTTCACTTACTCTGAAATTGTGCTCTGCATTTCACCCATCCAAATGAGCAGTGAACACACACCCAGAACAGTGGTGCAGGGGCAGGGAAGCCATTTTTGCTGCAGATCAGTGCCTCGCTCAAAAGTCTCACCTCAGTTGTTGAATTGATAGTGGAGGAGTGTGCTGTACTTTCACTCCCCCCACCTACAATCCCTGCCGGTACCAAGATTTGAGTCAGACGCTCTAACCATTAGGCCACGACCGTCATTACTGGCCCACGTCCCAGTGTTTCTGAACAGGGGCTTATATTCCAGTTGTTGACGGGGAACCCACTCTACAGAGACTGGTTCCTCCACCCTTAGATAGTGAGTCTGCTAGAATCTCTGAAGAGATTCAGCTAGGCAGCTGTTGCATATTTATAAGACTGATGTGACTGCACAGGTCCCATTGGTGGCTGTGGTGTGTTCTGCGGGTGAGACCAGAGCAATGATTGGCACATCTGAAAGCCTAAGAGCTATGCAGAAACTCCAGCTTCCTGATGCAGTCAGCTAATTCACAGGGGTTTCTGGCTTGGTAAGTATAAAGGAGCAATACAATCCTGTACAAATCTAAAGCAGTGATTTGTTTCAAAACCCAGATTTTACGTTAGATATCATATCATTAAACATCACACTTTCTTTTATTGCCTCACAGGACTATGGCTTTGTTATGGAGTGCCCTTGAACCCCACTAGAGGGCACTCCAGTATGAACTCTCTTTTGTTTTGTGTCCACTCAACCTACCTGGTTTCACTCTTGTCTCTGTGTCATGTGCTTATTGGTTCCACTGTTCCAGGTGTCCGTTTCCCATTGGTTAGTTTTGTCATGTGACCCCTTGTGTTTGATATAAAAGGCCACTCCTCCCCCCTTGTGTTTGCTGATTGTTGTTTAGCCTTTAACGTTTCCTGTGTTCCTTGTTCTTGTTTTTCCTTAGCCTAGTCTTTGTGTTTTTGACCTTGGATTGTTTCTGCGTTTTTCGACCCTTGCTGCCTGCCCCGACCTTTTCGCCTGTATATTGGATTATTCTTTCGGATTATCTTGGATGTTTCTGTTTGCCGTTTCTGACCCTGCCTGTTGTGACTATGTCTATCAATAAAGCTTGCAATTGGATCCACCTCTCAGTCGTCCTTCGTTACAGAACAATCAGCCACACCCGGATCCAGCAGCTTCCTTGGAACTATCCAGTCCCAGCATGGAGTCAGCAGCCAAGATAATGTGTCTCCGGACTATATTACTATTGAGGACTATATTATGGACTTTATTGAGTTGGCTAACTCAACTTCTTTGGACGATTTGACCTTGATGATTTTCTTTCGTGGAGGACTTTCTAAACCAGTCAGTTCACTTATGCCACTGCATGAACCAAACTGGACCTTACAACATTACATTGACATTGCTTTACTAGTCACTGGCTCCTCATTCACTGTGGGAACTGTTGAGGAGTCAGTTGACAAAATTCAAATCACAGCCGACTATCACAAGCCTCACGTCATGTCTGTCAGCCCAGAGCCCTTGCACAAGATGTCCACCAGCCCAGAGCCTGTTCACAAAATGGCCACCATCTCAAAGCCTGTTCACAAGATGGCCGTCTCTCCAGAGCCTGTTCACAAGATGGCCGCCCTTCCGGAGTCTGCTCACAAGATGGCCGCCCTTCCGGAGTCTGCTCACAAGATGGCCGCCCTTCCAGAGTCTGCTCACAAGATGGCCACCCTTCCAGAGTCTGCTCACAAGATGGCCGCCCTTCCAGAGTCTGCTTACAAGATGGCTGTCCTTCCAGGGTCTGCTCACAAGATGGCCACCCCTCCAGAACCCATTGCAAAGATGGCCATCACGCCAGAGCCCATCGCAAAGATGGCCACTACATCTGCACTTAAAGTCAACTCGGTTTCGAGGTGGTTGGTGTCTAGCGTGGAAGACCCACCGCTGCTATCGGCTCGAGCAGCTGGTCTCCCTAAACTCACGTCAGCCAAGCCAGCGCCTGCTAACACCACATCAGCCAAGCCAGAGCCTGCTCACACCATGCCAGCCAAGCCACAGTCTGCTCACCCCATGCCAGCCAAGCCACAGCCTGCTCAGGCCACCTCAGCCAAGCCACAGTCGGTGCACATAACGTCAGCCAAGCCACAGCCTTTTCACGTCATGTCTTCGGCTCCTGAGTCTGCACCCATCATGGCCACCATCACAGCTGCTGTTCCTGCACAGCCAAGTCACGTTGCAGCTGAGGTTCATGTGACAGGTCAAGCCGCAGCTGTTCCTTCAGAGACAAGTCAAGACTCAGCTATTCCAGCAACGTCTAGTCAAGTTACAGCCATCCCTTCAAGGTCAAGTCAAGCCACAGCTGTTCCAGCCAAGCCAAGTCAAGTCACAGCTGTTCCACTAAAGCCAAGTCACGTCTCGCCCGAGCATTCAGAGCCAAGTCACGTCTCGCCTGAGCGCCCAGAGCCAAGTCAAGCTACAGCTGCTGCTCCAAAGTCCAAAGCTCCAGGGTCAAGTCAAGCTCCAGGGTCAAGTCAAGCTCCAGGGTCAAGTCAAGCTCCAGAGTCAAGTCAAGCTCCAGAGTCAAGTCAAGCTCCAGAGTCAAGTCAAGCTCCAGAGTCAAGTCAAGCTCCAGAGTCAAGTCAAGCCAAAGCTACTGTTCTCCATGAATCAAGCCAAGTTACAGCTGTTCTCCATGAGTCAAGCAAGGACACAGCTGTTCCCCATGAATCAAGCCAGGTCACAGCTGTGCCCTACGAGTCAAGCCAAGTCACAGTTGTACCCCAAGAGTCAAGCCAAGTCACAGCTGTACCCCACGAGTCAAGTCACGCTACAGCTGTCGTTCCTGAGTCAAGCCATGTCGTTCCTGAGTCAAGCCATGTCGTTCCTGAGTCAAGTCACGTTACAGCAGATCTTCACAAGTCAAGTCAAATTGCTGCTGTCTTCCCTGAGCTAAGCCACGCCACGGTTGTTCTTCATGAGCCAAGTCAAGTTGCTGCTATTGTTCCGGAGTCAAACCAAGCCACAGTTGATCTTCATGAACCAGGTCAAGCCACGGCAGGTCTCCCTGAGTCAAGTCAGGCCACGGCAGGCCTCCCTGAGTCAAGTCAGGCCACAGCAGGCATCCCTGAGTCAAGGCAAAAAGCTGTTGTCCTACCAAAACCTCACCAGGTCCCCTTTAACCTTCTCAAACCACCTCACATCTCAGCTGAAACCGCAGAGCCCACGTTCCCAAGCCACGCAGAGCCCACACTCCCAAGCCACGCAGAGCCCACATTCGCAAGCCATAAGTCCATAACGTCTACACCCTCAAGGTCAGCAGACATCCCACTATCTACTGTGCTGCCTGTAATGGCCGTAGCCATTTTCAGTGTGTGGGCTGCACACTGTGTTCCAGAGGTCTCGCCTGTCCACAAGTCAGCTCCTGAGGTCACGCCTGTTCCCAAGTCAGCTTCTGAGGTCACGCCTGTTCCCAAGTCAGCCTCTGAGGTCACGTCCGATCTCAAGCCTGCTCCAGAGCTCCCGTCTGGTCTCGAGCCTGCTCCAGAGGTCCCGTCTGGTCTCGAGTCTGCTCCAGAGGTCCCGTCTGGTCTCAGGTCTGCTCCAGAGGTCCCATCTGGTTTCAAGTCTGCTCCAGAGGCCTTCCCCATCGGAGAAGCTGCGCCAATGCCTCCAGAGGTGTCAGCGCTAGCTGTAGAACCTCTTATGGAGGGGGCGTTACCCTTTAAACTCTCTGCTTCTCCCTTTATTCTGTCTGGCTCCTCTGTCCCTGCTCTCCCCAGGTCCCAGACCATAACGCAGGTTCCTGCTCCGCCTCCTGTTCCGCCCCGGAGGGCTGCTCCGCCTCCTGTTCCGCCCCGGAGGGCTGCTCCGCCATCTTCCCCTATTCTGTCTACCTCCTCTGTCCCTGCTTTCCCCAGGTCCCAGACCGAGACGCGGATTCCTGTTCCGCCCTGGAGGGCTGCTGCGCCTCCTGCTCTGCCTCCTGTTCCGCCCTGGAGGGCTGCTCCGCCTCTTGCTCCGCCCCGGAGGGCTCCTGCGCCTCCTGTTCCGCCTCCTGCTCCGCCCTGGTGGGCTCCTGCGCCTCCTGCTTCACCCTGGAGGGCTCTTGCGTCGCCTGCTCCGCCTCCGGCTCTGCCCTGGAGGGCTCTTGCCCCGTTCGCTTCCCCCGTCCTGTCGGCTCCGCCCCGGCTCCCTGATTTACCGGTCCTGGCTCAGTCCCCAGGTCCCCCACCACTACATGGACCTGGCCCTCCATCGCTCCCCTGTTCCACCTCTGCTCCCCCCCCGCCGCCTTCCAGGACTGTCTGTGTTATGTCGTTTGGGAGCGTCTGGAAGCCGCTCTTTGGGAGGGGGCTATGTTATGGAGTGCCCTTGAACCCCACTAGAGGGCACTCCAGTATGAACTCTCTTTTGTTTTGTGTCCACTCAACCTACCTGGTTTCACTCTTGTCTGTGTGTCATGTGCTTATTGGTTCCACTGTTCCAGGTGTCCGTTTCCCATTGGTTAGTTTTGTCATGTGACCCCTTGTGTTTGATATAAAAGGCCACTCCTCCCCCCTTGTGTTTGCTGATTGTTGTTTAGCCTTTAACGTTTCCTGTGTTCCTTGTTCTTGTTTTTCCTTAGCCTAGTCTTTGTGTTTTTGACCTTGGATTGTTTCTGCATTTTTCGACCCTTGCTGCCTGCCCCGACCTTTTGAAGCATATGAAGCTGGATTTGCAAAATATGGTGCTTTCATACCTGCACAGAGCTTTGGGAGTAAATATTACCTCTGCCACATAGTGAAGAAATTCCGTGATTCTGGAATATTCTCCCTGTTGGGTAAATAGATGTAAATTTATTTAGATCTAAAATAAAGGTTAATGAATAAACATTAACTTAAAGATTGATGAATAATTGGTGGTTGTATTCAAAATATTATTCAAAAAGTGTTGTGTTGCGGGAATATGGAGCAGGATTTTCTATTTAAGTCTGACTCAGCTTTGGCATGTTGTCACTGGAGTGATCCCATCCTGGGCCAGCAAAATTGGGTAGCAAGTGAACCAAACAGGTGAGAGAAAGGCATTACAATGAGTAAGAGTACCTGAGCAAATAATAAATAATCTGTGTATTAAAGGTTTGGTTGTCTTTTAGCTTTGTGAAAAAGAAGTGTGTTAAAATGTATTGAATATGCACTTGTATATATACTGTTTATTTTTATTTTTTTAAATCTACACTTGCAGAACCTTTAAAAATAAGAACAAGCAGGTTGAACATGAAAGATTTTTCTCAGTTTTTCCTGAACATTTTTTTCAACAGTAAAACTACACAGATTGAGTAAATACATTAACAGTTGCTGTTACAATTTTGTGATGGCAAATATTCTGTTTTATGTTCAAATTTGTTTTATCTATATTCAAACAATGGAAAAAATGTCAACCTCCCTTATCTGTAGAGACAGATGACAACCCATCAACATCAGACACTCTTCAGGTCAGCCCTTTGACTAATTTGGCAAAAAGCTGAGCAATTTTCTGACCAGCCGCCCCATTATCAGCCAAGTGTTTATGCTTTTAACTTGAGCCTAATTAGTACCCTTTTGAATCGACTTAATCAAACTAAGCAAAGGCTTCATATTCCAAACTCTCTACCATGGCCAAGACCAAAGAGCTGTCCAAGGATGTCAGGAACAAGACTGTAGACCTACACAAGGCTGGAAAGGGCTACAAGACCATCACCAAGCAGCTTGGTGAAAAGTTGACAACAGTTGGTGCAATTATTCACAAATGGAGGAAACACAAAATAGTTGTCAGTCTCCCTTGGTCTGAGGCTCAGTGCAAGATCTCACCTCGTGGAGTTTCAATGATCATGAGAACGGTGAGGAATCAGCCTAGAGCTACACAGGAGGATCTTGTCAATGATCTCAAGGCAGCTGGGACCATAGTCACCAAGAAAACAACTGGTAACACAACGCAGTGAAGGACTGAAATCTGCTCAAGGAAGCACGTATAGGTCCGTCTGAAGTTTGCCAGTGAACATCTTAGTGATTCAGAGGAGAACTGGGTGAAAGTGTTGTAGTCAGATGAGACCAAAATTAAGCTCTTTGGCAACAACTGAACTCGCCGTGTTTGGAGGAGGATGACCCCAAGAACAACATTCTCACCGTCAAACATGGAGATGGAAACATTATGCTTTGGGGGTGTTTTTCTGCTAAGGGGACAGGACAACTGCACCGCATCAAAGGAATGATATACGGGGCCATCAGGGCCAGGGCATTGAAAATGAGTCATGGATGGGTATTCCAGCATGACAATGACCCAAAACACACGGCCAAGGCAACAAATAAGTGACTCAAGAAGAAGCGCATTAAGGTCCTGGAGTGGCCTAGCCAGTCTCCAGACCTTAATCCCATAAAAAATCTGTGGAGAGAGCTGAAGGTTTGAGTTGTCAAATGTCAGCCTCAAAACCTTAATGACTTGAAGAGGATCTGCAAAGAGGAGTGGGATAAAATCCCTCCTGAAATGTGTGCAAACCTGGTGGCAAACCACAAGAAACATCTGACCTCTGTGATTGACAACAAGAGTTTTGCCACCAAGTACTAAGTCATGTTTCGCAAAGGGGTCAAATACTTATTCACTCATTAAAATGCAAATCAATTTATAACTTTTTTGAAATGCATTTTTCTGAGCTGAGATTAGGAGCACTCTTTTAAATGGAGTGCTCTTAATCTCAGCTTGTTACTTGTATAAAAGACATCTGTCCACACAATGAATCAGATTCCAAACTCTCTACCATGGCCAAGACCAAAGAGCTGTCCAAGGATGTCAGGAACAAGACTGTAGACCTACACAAGGCTGGAATGGGCTACAAGACCATCGCCAAGCAGCTTGGTGAGAAGTTGACAACAGTTGGTGCGATTATTCACAAATGGAAGAAACACAAAATAGTTGACAGTCTCTCTTGGTCTGAGGATCAATGCAAGATCTCACCTTGTGGAGTTTCAATGATCATGAGAACGGTGAGGAATCAGCCCAGAACTACACAGGAGGATCTTGTCAATTATCTCAAGGCAGCTGAGACCATAGTCACCAAGAAAACAACTGTTAACACAATGCTGTGAAGGAGTAAAATCTGCTCAAGAAAGCACGTATAGGTCCGTCTGAAGTTTGCCAGTGAACATCTGAATGATTCAGAGGAGAACTGGGTGAAAGTGTTATAGTCAGATGAGACCAAAATCAAGCTCTTTGGCAACAACTCAACTCGCCATGTTTGGAGGAGGATGACCCCAAGAACATCATCCTCAAAGCTGAAGGTTCGAGCTGTCAAACGTCAGCCTCAAAATCTTAATGACTTGGAGAGGATCTAAAAAGAGGAGTGTGATAAAATCCCTCCTGAGATGAGTGCAAACATGGTGGCGAACCACAAGAAACATCTGACCTCTGTGATTGACAACAAGGGTTTTGCCATCAAGTACTAAGTCATGTTTTTCAAAGGGGTCAAATACTTATTCACTCATTTAAATTCAAATCAATTTATAAATTTTTTAAAATGCATTTTTCTGAATTTTTTTGTCGTTATTCCGTCTTTCACTGTTTAAATAAACCTACCATTAAAATTATAGACTGATCATTTCTTTGTCAGTAGCCAAATGTACAAAATCAGCAGATCAAATAATTTTTTCCTCACTGTATGCCTTTTCACTATTGTTTCCCTATAGAATGTCGTTGGGGTGTGTGCCGTATGCACCGCACGTCTATGACATCACTAAATAGTTTCACTATGACACTGCAGGATGGAGTTTCCTCTGGAATAAAAGCAGGCTTGGTAAGGGCATGAATAAATGACAAATATACAAACAAACCACACTAATAAAAACATCAACGACCAATGAATGACAACAGATTAAACCTTGAATTAGAAGGGGTGTGATAATCACAGCATGTTTAAATGAAAGAAGGATAGACTGGTATTCATGGACTTGCTGGGAGGGATTTCATAAACACATATCTTCCTTATAATATAACTGAAGTCTTAGGTTTATTAAAAGCATTATGAGCCTCCAGTATGTCAACTTAATTTTTGTAATCAAAGGTCCACACCAAACTTTTTTTTTTTTTTTTTTCACATTTAAGCAAGCTGTGTTTATCTCAGCATATTAACAAGAATTCTAAACATGGAAGAAGACTGCAAACAGAGGGAGGAGAATTGTAGATCCCACCCTCAGTATTTTAAACACAAGACACCATCAAATATTTTATCGGGTGCGAAGGGCAGCGAACAAACAAGTTTCTCTGGTTATCTGTATCACATCTCAGTTTACCGAGCAAAATTTTCATTTCATCTTTTGGCTTTGAGACTTGAGGCCTGCTGAGGAGACAACAACAATGCTGAAGGTACCCAAGCTCACAGATATTTAACTTTGATGAATTAACCTACTTGTTTGGTAGCATTGCTATTTTAGCGTAAAACCACAAATAGCAGCTTTGTGAACAGGTCTGAGCTTGATCAAAGATCCGTTATGACAGATTCCCAACCAGGGGAAATGATGTTCTTTGTAGTTATTGTGTTAACTCATTCAACTCCTTTTTAAAAAGAAGAAAAGAGTTGAGTTATATTTAAAACTCTTTGGCAACACTTGCTTGTTTTATCTAGTTAAAAAATGTAAAAGCTAAAACATTAACTTATTTATTTTAAGGGTTTTAACATTTTTTCCTAAATTACATAGTATATGTTGATCCCATCTTCTGTAAGAATATATATTGGTGTTACAAATTCTGATTAAAAAAAACTGCTACATCTGTCTAAACCAGTTTAATTTCATGTGTGTTTCACAGCAAGAGTTCATGCCATACTGGAACCTCAGTGTCACAGTGTTGCGGGGAAAATTCAATCGGTCGTATGACCTTTGTGAGTCCACCAGCACTCAAAATCATTGTGACTTGTGGTGAAATATTGTTAAAAATGCCTTAAAATGCATTCTGGTTGTATTATGTGTTTGTGTGCCTTTGTTGACTTTGATTAATACTACTTACTCCATCTAAGATATGTTTAGTGTGCTCAGACTTTGGTTTCTCTCCAGTTTCTAAATGTGACTGCTACGTCGTGTTAAAGTTACCCACGGCCTGTGCCTGCTGCCATCGCACCAAGACTGTAAAAAACAAAAATTCACCAAAATGGAATGAAACGTTTCATTTCAGAGTGCACAGCGGTGTCAAGGTGAGCAATTTTGGACACTTGAAAGAAAACTCTTTTAAAATAATGTGGTTGAATTTATTACTGAGGGTTTTCTTAACTTAAACATTCTGTTGCAACTGGACTTTGCCCTTCCAATCTCAGCTGTCAGCATGTAGTGATTCTCCACTCTCACTGTTCTTGCATAACAAGTGATGAATGACATGCTGGTGACGTCACTAACAGTCATATGCTGGTATATATATATATATAAAAAAAAATTGAATAATTGCTTCTAATCTATTTCAGTCATTTAATCCCCAAATTATTCCCTAATGGCCCAAAATGGTTCTATTGCCCTGGGGAAATAAGTTAAGAAATATTTTAGCACAAACTTTTTTTTAGTTGTTCCTGTTGTTGTTGTTGCATATTATCACACTATGTTCTAGCACTATGTTCTTGTCTCTTCAGAACATTCTGGAATTCCACATATATGATGCTGACAAGTCAACAAAAGATGATTACTGCTCCACCATCCTGTTTGACATTAATAACCTCACACCTGGAGAAAAGCTTAAAAAATGCTTTATTACAGAGGATAAGGTAGATAAGGTAGAAGCATTACAAATGTTAATTTAGTCCCATCCAGCTTTTTGATTATGATGTACTTTTCTTCCAGAAAAAGAGTGAGCTGTGGGTTGAGTTTGAGATGACTGCGAGGTGAGTGAAAATATTAACAATCAAAAATCATAATGGTGGTGTTATTAACCACTTAGAGCACATTTGTTAGTGATTATCCCCTTCCTCCTTATGAAAAACCATCACTTTTACATCAGTCTGAACTACTGTCGTTTTATCTTTTTCATTTTCTTTTTAAAGCTCTGATAAGCCTGAACCGTACCTCTCTAATGGAGTGCTGATGGTAAGAGTTTTGATAGATTAAAAAGAACAGGTTAGAAATGATCATGATATTCATGTAATATTATATTCCAGTATAAGCTCAGCTACAGCTAAACTAACTATGCTTTGGAAATCTTTGTTGAACAAAGCATTTTTCCCTCATTTTTAGGCAGGTCCCTTCTGTGCACTGGATGTCAAGGTGGAAAAATGTCTAAAGACTAAAGGTAAATAGAACACCACTGAATTATTTCTGGGTTTAGACGTATCTTTAATTCTGTCTGTACATCTCCTTTAATTAACCTCAATCTAATCGATATTTCAGTATATATAAGGCTTTATAATAAGCATGAGCAAATTTTATTTGTAAAAATTGTATTTTTAGTGAGAATTCTATTCCATAATTACAGTAAATATTCTAAAATAAAAGCAAAAAAGTGTTAGCTTTTATATAAATATGACCTTGTTCCTTTTTCAGATGCTGCATTAAGAACAGGGCAAAAAATGATGTGTTTCCCAGTGTTTAAATCAGCGGAGAAGGACATGATGTTAAAACTGCGAGGCGCACATAAGGAAGACTGTTTGATCCCATGCTCTGAGGAAAACCCCAGCTGCACTCCGACTTTTCGCTACTACATTAATCGAGACGTGGAGACCGAGTTTATTCTCATCCCACCAAAAGTGTGTCATTGAATAAATTGATGATTTTTTACCAAATCAACTGATCGAGCATGTATATCACACTAACAGAGAGTGTATAATGCTTGTTTTTTGTTTGCATGTTTACATGTTTTGTCCAGGCAGTGGGAGAAGTGAATGGGAAAAATCCAAAGACTGCAAAGATTCTGTCATCAGTCCCTATAAAACCATTACCAGCCAAACAGCAGATCAAACTCTCCATGCCTGTTAAACAGGTGAGTACTGGTCAAATCAAATTTGAATGGTATACATATATTTGTTCCAAAATAAAAAGAAAAGCAAATTACTCTCCAATCTCTTAATCTCCAATAATACACTATTTCAGGGTGAAGTGGATCTGCAACTAAGCACAGAGGCCCGGTAAACTACTTTAATGGCTTATCTCTAAATAGTTCAAGAATGTTTTACTTAGGATGTAATCCATCAACCAAACTTGTATGATCGTAGTTCAGTGAGACAAAGCAATGTAGACTACTAACATGTCCATAACTGGTTTCAGTCTGATTTCATTCATTTCTCAGAATAATCGTATGTGTGTGTATGTTTTCTGAAGCTCTGATGAAAAGTTGGATGTGCGCCTGGGGTTTGATATTCCAGTGGAAGAAAATAATTTTCTGGCCATGAGACGAAAAGTCGTATCACAAGCTCTTCAGAAAGCTTTGAATCTCAGCTCTCCACCTGAGCCTAGCAAGGCAAGAAAACAAACACAAACTTGAGTACAAACACATTCAACAGACACACACTTCCTGGCGGAGTGACCTGACATGCAATTTTACTATTGTTCCCATCATTTTTAATTTCATGTATAAATGTATTTATTTATTTATATATTAATAATTTAATTTTTGCGACACAGAAATAAGCTATTTTTGTAAATGTGCAAGAATTCCGATACATTAAAGCAACACTATATAACTTTTTTAAAAACTGTTCAAAATTTACAAACTGTATATAATGAGCGAGTACATGAGCGAGATCATGATGATCTTCCAGACCGCGTTTTTGTCTTATCCCGAATCACTACGGTATACTTATAATAGGTGCTTATATTTGGACTAACCTGGTCAGGTCGTCACCGCTGCGGAGTAACACATACTTGCGTGAATCGCCATAGACATAAACTTAGAAAAGTAGCTCCGGTTAGAATGTTCTTCCGTGGTATGCGTGCAGAGCGCCAACAGTTACATAGTGTTGCTTTAAGTAGAACAACAACATATGTGCAATTAAACTATATGCACTACAAACCAGTGTGTTTATAATTATGACAATACAGTAAAATAAGGATAAGAAATACCAGTTTGCAGTATCAAGCAGCATAACGGACTGTTTTATTACGCAGTGTTATTTATTCAAAACAACTGGAATTTTGCTAATTCAATTCCTAAATTGCCAGCTTTTGCGTTTAAAATAAGGTGGATATGGCATATTTATAAGCTTGATATGACTGATCAGGTCCCATTGGTGGCTGTGGTGTGCTCTGGGGGCGGGACCAGGGCGATGATTGGCACATTTGGAGGCCTAAGAGCTCTGCAGAAACTCCAGCTTCTTGATGCAGTCAGCTACATCACAGGGGTTTCTGGCTCCACCTGGTGAGTATAAAGAAGTAATACAAGCCTGTACAATTCTAAAGCAGTGATTCTCTTTGGGTTCTGCTTCAAAACCAGATTTTACATTGGATATTAAATCATTGAACATCTGACCCTTATTGTTATTTTCTTTTATAGGACTATGGCTTCTCTTTATGGTGATGCTAACTGGTCAAACAATGACATAAATGAGGTTATGGAGTCTGTAAAGGAAGAGATCTCGAAAAGTGTGTTTAGTGTATTTTCCCTGGATCGCTACAAAGAGAGGATGGAAGAGAGAGAGAAAGAAGGACACCTTGTGTCTCTCATTGACATGTGGGGTCTGGCTATAGAGTACCTCATACAAGGAAAGGTACTGAATTCCTTTAATAGCACAAAGGCAACATTTAAGCATAAATAAATTCAAATAAGTTTCTCCATCAGAAATGTCAAAAATTCTTTCCCTCCTCAGAAAAAGATGGGTACACTATCTGACCAGCAGATGGCACTATCAAAGGGCCAGAACCCTCTACCTATCTACACAGCTCTCAACATGAAGAATGGCAAGACTGCATGTACCATAGAGGCTGGTAAGTACTGACTTTAATTAATATGGTTTATAATTTAATTATGTTTTCCTCAACAGATTGAGAACAACTATAATTGCTTACAGTAATGTTAACCATGTTTGTCTTTGTTCTCTTCTCCTTTAGAATGGTGTGAGTTCACCCCATATGAGGTTGGATTTACCAAATATGGTGCCTTCATACCTGCACAGAACTTTGGGAGTGAATATTACCTTGGTCACATGGTCAAGAAACTCCCTGAATCTGGAATATATTCTCTATTGGGTAAATATTTTCAAAAATTCCAAAGGTTAATTAATGGTAATCAACTTTTAGTTAGAGATAGTGATTGGATGTATTTAAAATGATAGTTAAAATGTGTTGTGTTTGCAGGAATATGGAGCAGTGTTTTCTCTCTGAGTCTGACTCAGCTTTGGACTGTTGTCACAGGAAAGATCCCATCCTGGGCCAGCAAGCTTGGGGAAGACGTGAACCAAACAGGTAAGAGAAAGTCATGACAATGTGTAGGAGTACCCTAGCAATTATTACCCATGCAGTTTATCAAAAGTATGGCTGCCTTTCAACTTTATCACAAGTACCCTTGTGAAAAAGTAGCGTGTTAAATTGTATTGAATATGCACTTGCATGCACTTGTGTTTCTTTCTTTCTTAGTTTACATTTGCACATAATGTAGTGTTAATAAAATAAAAGGCCACTTAAGTGTACTTAAAGATTACACTTTCATGACTTTCTAAGCACACTCAAGTACACATTTTGTAACTGTACTTTGTAATAATATTAAATTGCAGGTTTTGCTTTAAAGTACATTTTAAACCATGTTTTTATATTCTTTTGTCATGCTTTAAAGTACACTTTTTTTGATGAGTTGACTAACAAGCATGTTAAGTACTTGAATATAATTTTAACTGTGTTATTCGATATTACATTTGAAGTTAATACATTTAATTTTAAATGCACAAAATTGTAACATCTTCATTACAAGTGTGCAATTATATATTTAAATACATAACATACAAAATTCGATAGAAATGACATTAAATTGTATTTTAGTTTATCATAAATGCCAAATGCAGCACATTTGGCAGAACAGTTTAACCATTACTTAAGTGGGTCATCTCTTCCAGAACAAAAAATTACAGATGATGTACTCACCCCCTTGTCATCCCAGAAGTTCATGTCTTCCTTTCTTCAGTCCTAAAAAAATATATTTTTTGAGGGAAACATTTTAGGATTTTTCTCCATGTAATGGACTTCTATGGTGTCCCCAAATTTGAACTTCCAAAATGTAGTTTAAATGCAGCTTCAAATGGCTCTAAATAATCCCAGCTGAGGAATAAGGGTCTTATCTAGCAAAACGATCGTTTATTTTCTAAAATTACAATTTATATACTTTTTAACCTCAAACGCTTGTCTTGTCTAGCTCGGCTTGAACTGTTTTTTTTTTCCTCATTTTCTTCTCCAACTTCAAAATCGTCCTATATCACTGTTTTTACCTTTTTTTTTGTAAAGGGTGTTTGATTTTTTTTTGCATGTTCACTTTGTAAACTCTGGGTTGGTACTTTTGCAGCGATGTAGGATGATTTTGCATTTGGAGGAGAAAATGAGATGGGAGTTTTTAGATGTACCCTAACTTTCATGACCGGAAAAAACAGACTTCATACAGAGCTAGACAAGACAAACATTTGAGGTTAAAAAGTATATAAATTGAAATTTGTTTTTGGAAAACAACCAACCAGTTCACTAGATAAGACCCTTATTCCTTGGCTGGAATTGTTTAGAGCCCTTTGAAGCTGCATTTAAACTGCATTTTGGAAATTCAAATTTGGGGGCACCATAGAAGTCCATTACATGGAGAGAAATCCTGAAATGTTTTCCTCAAAAAACATAATTTCTTTACGACTAAAGAAAGAACGGTATAGACATCTTGGTTGACAAGGGGGTGCACCATCTGTAAATTTTTGTTCTTGAAGCGCAGATCCGTTTCCTCTCTGGAGAAGCATTCAATCTTTGCTCTTGCAAACTTTGCCATATAAATAGGAAATCTGTCATGGTGCAAGCGCAGCTGGCTTTTAAAGGAAATGGGAGATGAGACTCTGATGCCCAAAACACACCAATAACTTATTAAGAGAATAGGTACACCCATTTTGGACCATGCGCCTGCCGCGTCAGCCGTTTTTTTTCTGTCGTTTAACTAGCAGAAGTAGATTCGGACATGCCCTAAGTGCACATGAGCCATGAGCTTCAGACCATGCACTCAGATCATCAAATTAGGGCCCATAATTTTCAAATGTATATATAAAAACAATAAAAAATGTCCCTTCCTCCCTTATCTGCAGAGAAAGGTAAGAAACCATCAGCGTCAAAAGAACCTGTGCAGCTCTGCCCTATGACTGATTTGGAAGAAAAGCTGAGCAACTTTCTGACCAGACGCCCCATCATTAGCCAAGTCTTCAACTTCCTTAGAGGCTTCCAGCTGCACAAGGACTACAGTGAGAACTGTGACTTCACCACATGTAAAGGTCAGAACATCATTTATGCTTTTGAGTTCAGCACAATTAGTAGCCTACCATTCCCTTTTTTTAATCAGTTTAAACAAACTGGCCAAGACTTCATTATAAAGTGGACTTTCTACAGACACACATCCAGACGCCTTCCCAAACTCCCTGACACCAGCAGACGACAAACTTGACTTGGTGGACAGTGCTTTTGTCCTCAAATCAGGATTTCCTCCTTTGTTACGTCCTACCAGACGCGCAGATGTCATTCTGTCTCTGAACTACGCTTGGGATTCAGACCACTTCAAGGTAAGGGAGAACAGAAATATTTGGCAGAAATATCTTGATAAAAATGTGATTCTATTGTTTCTTTGTGTCTATAGGTCCTTAAGCAAACACAGGAGTACTGCGCTGATCGCAAGATCGCATTTCCACAGATCGATTACAAAAAGTTGGAGTCTGAGCCGATTAGGGAAGTTTATGTGTTTGAAGATAAAGAGAATCCAGAAGCTCCCATTGTGATTCACTTTCCTTTGATCAATATCTCATTCAAGCAGTTCAAGTCTCCTGGTGAGTACCGCCATTTGTAACCAGTAAGTTGGTGTTATTAAAGGGAAAAGTAAAGTCATATGATAGCAAACGATTTTCATTTTGTTTAAACTACTCCTTTAAGAATCTTCGATAGAGCTTTTCCTTTTGCTTTAAGATACACAGTCGATTTCAAATTGTATTTCTATCAGCTAAAAGCAATTGTGTCTGTTTGTGTGGCAGGAGTGAGGAGAGAGGGTACGGAGGAGATCGAGGAGGGAGATTTTGATATTGACTTCACCAGTATGTTCTGTCCATTCGGCACTCACAAGCTTACAT